>NW_026015780.1:0-32500 GCF_020379485.1 Brassica napus | reverse complement strand
CGGGAAGGGCCAGCGTGCTGAGTTCAAAGACCAACGTGCTGATATGTGTACTGATGGACGGCCACGGACGTCCTGTGTGTGCTGACGGACACACATGGACACACAGACAGCCACGGACGTCCTGTGTGTCCTGACGGACACACATGGATGTCCTATGTGTGCTGATGGACACCCACTGACGTCCTGTGTGTGCTGACGGACACACACGGACACACACAGACAGCCACGGACGTCCTGTGTGTACTGACGGACAGCCACGGACGTCATGTGTGTGCTGGCGGACACCCACAGACGTCCTGAGAGTACTGAACAGACAGACCCAAACAGTCCATGGGAAGGGCCAGCGTGCTGAGTCCAAGGACCAACGTGCTGATATGTGTACTGATGGACAGCCACAGACTTCCTGTGTGTGGTGACGGACACACATGGACACACACAGACAGCCACGGACGTCCTGTGTGTGCTGACGGACACACAGGGACGTCCTGTGTGTGCTGACGGACACCCACAGACATCCTGTGTGTGCTGAAGGACACACACTGACAGCCACAGACGTCTTGTGTGTGCTGACGGACAGCCACATACAGCCACGGACGTCCTGTGTGTGCTGGCGGACACCCACAGACGTCCTGTGTGAACTGAACAGACAGCCCACGTGGGCGAAAATCACCCAAACAGTTCATGGGAAGGGCCAGCGTGCTGAGTCCAAGGACCAACGTGCTGATATGTGTACTGATGGAAAGCCACGGACGTCCTGTGTGTGCTGACGGACACAAACGGACACACACGGACACTCACAGACAGCCACGGACGTCCTGTGTGTGCTGGTGGACACCCATGAACGTCCTGTGTATACTGAACAGACAGCCCACGGGGGCCAAAATCACCCGAACAGTCCACGGGAAGGGTCAGCGTGCTGAGTCCAAGGACCAACGTGCTGATATGTGTACTGATGGATTGCCACTGACGTCCTGTGTGTGCTGACGGATACACACGGACACACACAGACAGGCACGAATGTCCTGTGTGTGCTGACGGACACACACGGACGTCCTGTGTGTGCTGACGGACACCCACAGATGTCCTGTGCGTATTGAACAGACAGCCCACGTGGGCCAAAATCACCCAAACAGTCCACAGGAAGGGTCAGCATGCTGAGTCCAAGGACCAACGTGCTGATATGTGTACTGATAGACAGCCACGGACGTCCTGTGTGTGCTGACGGACACACACGTATGTTTTATGTGTGGTGATGGACACTCACGGACGTCCTGTGTCTACTGAACAGACAGCCCACGTGGTCCAAAATCACCCGAACAGTCCACGGACAGTCTATGGTTGTCCAAAATTAGCCACGGGAAGGACCAACGTGCTGATATGTGAACTGATGGACAGCCACAGACATTCTGTGTGTGCTGACGGACAGCCACGGACGTCCTGTGTGTGCTGACGGACACACACGGACATCCTGTGTGTGCTGACGAACACACACGGACGGCCTGTGTGTACTGAACAGACAGCCAACGTGGGCCAAAGTCACCCGAACAGTCCACGGGAAGGGCCAGCATGCTGAGTCCAAGGACCAGTGCTGTAAGACCCGATCCTGGATTCCCCAATCCAACCAGACCGCGGCCTTACCAAACAATGCAACCAGTTTCATTTACATATTCAAGTTCGAGTGTTAATAAATTCTAAGTCTTTTTCAGAGTTTTGAGGTTCCAACATTCACACTTAAACAATCCAACATCGACTAGGGCAAATATATATTTCATAGATAATAACCAAGGTTCATAAATCATTCATCACCCTAATAAGTAGATCACACACTAGAATCGCATAAGTTCACAAGTTGCACAATAGCTACAATAATTACACAATTTTCAGAATCAACCCAATCACCACACATCTTCCCATGGCCGCGGTCCTCATGGTGCTTTTCCCTTACCACGGTCCATTTCTGGTCCTGGATCCTACACAAACAAACACACAATCACAAGGTTAGATTACAAAACAAGAATCAGTTCACATTGCATGGTCGGATCCAATCTAGTCAAGAACAATCATCAAAAATGTCAAATCTGACCCCTTTAAAAAGAGATCCAAATACCAAATAAAATTCATGATAAATCATGACAATTCAGAAGAAAAATATTCTCATAATCAGATTCAAAAGAACCGGCTCAGATCATAGTGATCTCGGCCATGAACAGCCCACACAAGAACAAGGGGCTTTCATGGGAATTGGATCAGGCCAAGGCCTTAAGATCGATAGATCCTTCCCTGTAATATCATAAAACAATCCATAGTACAATATATATGAAGAAAACAGAGTAGAAGAAGTCAGAGTAAGGAGTGGCCAATCGATCCAAACCGGCCAGACTCACACGGCCATCATCCGCGGCCTTGTCCGGTTACTCTTGGCCACACCTCTCACCTTAGGAGTTCGGTCTCCAGGGGCGACTTCCTTCTCTTTATCCTTTGCCTTCTCCTTGTCTTTCTGCCTCAAATCCATCCTCTTGATCACACGCCCAAACACACCAGGAACACTCAAGAACAATCTCTTGGATCAAATCGGCCAATCCAAGGTTTGTGTCTCTCTTTCTCTCTTGAATTTTCTCTGTGTTTCTCTCTGTGTGAAAGTGAGAAAAAATCGACCAGAATGGCAGAAATGAGAGAGAGAGGACGACTTAAACTGTCCCCAACCGCCTGGGCGAACAGTTACCAAAAATCACATCCCTTCTTTCCAAAACCGTCCCAAAACCGTCCCATAACCGCTCATTGGCGGTTTCTCCCCTTTTCTTCCTTTGAAAAATCGATCACTGAGCCTCAGCTCACACTCTGGAAGCTTGCCCACTCCCTGTCCCAAGCCTAAGACCAATTTGGTCGAACCGTCCTGCACCCAGACCATCGGCTCGCCCAGTAACCGTCCCGGACTCGTCCACACTGATCCGAACCAGAACGCACCGTTCACCGGATTGAGCTGACCTCCAGCTGTTCCCAGCTGAGTGAGCTAGTCCACGAGCTCCTCTGAGCTGAACAGATCATGGTGAACTGAATACCAGCTGAACCGAGCTGATTGAACTCAAACCAACACTCGTCCAGCTGCCTAAACACTCACTCAACTCCTTTACCCTTGTTTCCATCGTATCCTGGTTAAGTCTCAGCTGACTGATGCCCTTAACCTTCATTCAGGACCATGATACGCTTGTCTCAAGGTCTAATGACCTGACTGGTGCGTCTCCCCGCACCATGGCCCGTCCGGGCGATCCTATCTTGGATCGGGGACATGACAAGTCTCCCCCACTAACTTGGGATTCGTCCTCGAATCCATGTTAAGTGTTTCCTCAGGAAGAAATTGTCTGTACCAATCCGGATACATAGCTTTCATTTTTGCTTCTGTTTCCCAAGTGATGAGGTCTTTACCATTGTAATCCCACACCACTTTGATCATGGGAACTGTCTTCTTTCTCATAGCTTTCTCTGACCGATCCACAATCCGAACCGGCAAGGTTTCCAAAGCCAGGTCCTTACCAAGGTCAGCAGGAATCTCGGGCAAGACAATGTCTTGTTCAGACAAGCATTTCCGGAGTTGGGATACATGGAACACATTGTGGTATGCATCCATTGCTGATGGCAAGTCCAACTTGTATGCCACTGCACCCACTCTCTCTATGATCCTGAATGGACCCAAGTACCTAGGATCCAGTTTCTTTCGTCCAGAAACCCTGGTCCTACCCTTAAAGGTAATCATCTTGAGATACACCAGGTCATTGACCTCAAACTCAAGATGTTTCCTACGCTTGTCTGCATAGCTCTTTTGGCGGTCCTGCGCCTCTTTCATCTTCTCTTTGACCATCCTGATCTTCTCAGTGGTCTGTTCTACAATCTCAGGACCCAACATGCTACGCTCCCCCACTTGGGTCCAGCATAGGGGTGTCCTGCACGGCCTACCATACAAAGCCTCATATGGCGACATACCAATGCTTGTATGGAAGCTGTTGTTGTAAGCAAACTCCACTAAGGGTAAGTGTTTTTCCCAAGACTCTCCCCAGTCTAACACACACGCCCTGAGCATATCCTCCAAGGTTTGGATTGTCCTTTCAGACTGCCCATCCGTCTGAGGATGATAAAATGTGCTCATATTCACTCTGGTTCCCAAGGCCTTTTGGAAAGCCTGCCAGAAATAAGATGTAAATCTTGGATCCCTGTCTGAGACAATGCTTGCTGGAACACCATGCAACCTCACTATCTCGTCTAGGTACACTTTCACAATCCTGTCGACCCCATCCCCTTTCTTGATAGGCAGGAAATGAGCCGACTTGGTCAGCCGATCAACCACAACCCATACTGCATCTTTCTTATTCCTGGTCGTGGGAAACCCAGTCACAAAATCCATTGTGATGTGATCCCATTCCATTCTGGTATGGGTAGGTTCTGAAGTAGACCACTGGGAACCTGATGTTCTGCCTTCACCAGTTGACAAGTGGGACACTTAGCCACCCACTCTGCAACATCAGATTTCATCCTCACCCAAATGGTAGTACCTTTTCAGATCCCTATACATCTTGTTCAGTCCAGGATGAACTGAAAACTTAGACTTATGAGCCTGTCTCATAATCTCTTCTTTGAGTTCCTTATCATTAGGAACACTGACCCTCCCATTGACCAAGATGGTACCATTGTCAGTTGTCTGGTACTCGGTCTTGTCATTGGCGGCTACCTTCTTTAGATTTTCATCCAGGCCCTATGCTTGGCTGATCCTGGTCAGGAGATCGGCCTGGTTCACTGCCTCCAACCCCAATGGCTCATCTGAACCAACCAAGGTGTTGAGGTTCAAGGACCTGATCATCCCTTCCAGTTCATCCGCCTCCCTCTCAGATGACACTTCAGCCCTTCTGCGGCTCAAAGCATCAGCCACTAGGTTAGCTTTCCCAGGATGATAAGCTATGTCCAGATCATAATCTGCAACAAACTCCATCCATCTCCTCTGCCTTAAGTTTAACTCAGGCTGAGTGAATATGTACTTCAAGCTCTTATGGTCTGTGAGTATTTGCACCCTGGCACCATAAAGATATGATCTCCATATCTTTAATGCAAATACTACTGCAGCCATCTCCAAATCATGGGTCGGATAGTTACCCTCATGCTTCCTTAGCTGTCGGGAAGCATAGGCTATCACCTTCCCATGTTGTGTCAAAACACAACCAAGACCGGTTATGGATGCATCCGTATACACCACATAAGGCTGATCAGCCTCAGGCAACACAAGGACAAGTGCATTAGTCAACATGTTCTTGAGTGCTGCAAAACTTTTCGCACACTCCTCAGACCATGTGAACCTCACGTCCTTGCCTGTCAGTTTAGTCATAGGTTGAGCTATGCTCGAGATCCCCTTTTGACATATTTCATGTAATAACCAGCCAACCCTAAGAAGCTTCTAACTTCCGTAGCATTCTTTGGCTGTGGCCATTCCTGGATACATTTGATCTTATCTTGATCCACTGAGACTCCTTTATCAGACACCACATGTCCAAGGAACCCAATGCTCTTCTGCCAGAAACTACACTTGCTTAGCTGAGGAAAGAGCTTCTGTTCTCTCAGGCGGTCCAACACCGCCCTAAGGTGTCTTTCATGGTCCTCCTTTGTCTTGGAATACACGAGTATATCATAAATGAAGATGATCACAAACTCGTCCAAGTATTCCCTGAAGATGCCGTTCATCATCTTCATGAATGCAGCAAGTGCATTGGTCAGTCCGAACGGCATAACCACAAACTCATAGTGGCCATACCTAGTTCGGAACGCTGTCTTCCTCACATCATCTGGTGCAATGGGGATCTGATGATACCCAGAGGCCAGGTCAATCTTGGAGAACCACTTGGCTCCACGGAGTTGATCCAACAACTCATCAATCCTGGGTAAAGCGTACTTGTTCTTCACAGTCACCCTGTTCAAACCCCTATAATCAATGCACAACCTAAAGCTACCATCCTTTTTCTTAACAAATAGGACTGGTGCTCCCCAAGGTGATACAGTAGGGCGTATGAACCCCTTCTCAAGCAACTCCTCAAGTTGCTTCTTCAGCTCTGCCATCTCAGCTGGTGCCATTCTATATGGACTTTTTGATAATGGGGCCGTTCCAGGTTCCAATTCAATGATGAATGGGTCAGCCCTATCAGGAGGAATGCCCTGTAGTACCCTCTGGGTCACAGGCCCCTACAACCTCATCCGTGTAAATGGTAGCCAAAAAGGCCTCACAACCATTTCCAAGCATCTGTTCTACTTGGACTGCTGAAACCACCAAACTACAAGAGGTTGGCTAGATTCGTTGGTACTTAATCGGGGGTCCAAACTCGTTCTCAAGTTGCACCCTTCCCCGGTGACAATCTAGAGTTGCCCGATACTTTCCCAACCAGTCCATGCCCATGATCACTTCATGATGCTTGAGGGGGACAACAATCAGATCTATAGGCATCGGCCTATCCAAGATCACCACAGGGATGTCCTTAACCAGACCGAGTGAGTTCATAACTTGCCCTCCGGCCGCACTCACTCGTTCAGGACCATCCCATGTTCCATACTGGAACAAACCTTTTCCTATCATAATTGGACTCACAAAACTATGTGTAGCTCCATTATCAAATAATGTGTGTGTTTCCACACCACCAATACTTAAGGTCCCTACACAAGACCCATCAAAGCATATCTATCCATCCTAGGTTCCATACCATTCAATTCTACTGGAATTGTAAAAGTAGTAGTCTAGAATGTTACCAGTGATCGCTTGGAAAGGCTGAGTCCCATCCACATCCTTGGATAGCTCATACACACGAGGTGTTGAGGTCTGG
The DNA here is from genome assembly GCF_020379485.1 of Brassica napus. Lineage (NCBI taxonomy): Eukaryota > Viridiplantae > Streptophyta > Magnoliopsida > Brassicales > Brassicaceae > Brassica > Brassica napus. The sequence continues at coordinate 25,652 of NW_026015780.1, read as the reverse complement.
CCTCGTCCCTGGACTGGCCTGCTAGCCTCTCCACGTCCCTTACTTTGGTTGCCTTGCAACTTAGGGCAATCCCTGCGGTAGTGGCCCTTCTGGCCGCAGTGGTGACAGGTCCTGGACTCACCCAATGGGCTTGGACAATCCTTGGCTGAGTGATCCATCTTACCACATCGAGTACAGGCACCCATGGCCTTCCAGCACTCTCCACCATGGTATCGACCACACTTAGGGCACTCTGACCTACCACTTGAGGTTTTACCCTCCTCGGTCGAGTCCCTCTTCCTCTTCTTGTCACCACTCTGACCCAAGGATACCACCACACTCTTCAGCTTCTGCTTACCCTCCTCGGTGAGGTTGGTCTCCAGCAAGGCCATCCTCTCAACCAACTCAGAAACCGTGTGGAACTTACAAACAGAACAGTAGGTTCGAAGTTCCACCCTTAGGCCTCGGATGAACCTTCGGACTTGAACCTTCTCATCCTCCAGTTCTCTTCCCACATACCTCCTGAGTCGGTTGAACTCTTCTTCATACTCACGAACTGTCCTCCGTCCCTGAGTCAAGTCCAGGAACTTGGACTCCAAACGATCCCACGCCTCAGAAGGAAAGTACTTATGGTTGAACTCAACCTCAAAGTCAGCAAAGTGCTCAATGGTACCATTGGTACGCTTGTCCAAAGCTAACCACCAATTATGTGCATAACCCTCCAGGAAGTGTACTGCTATGTCCTTCTGGTAATCCTCAGGACATCGTGTGGACTTGAAGTTTCGAACCAACCTGGTTCTCCACTCGTCCGCTTCCATAGGATCAACACTTCCAGCAAAGTGTTTGGTTCCCAACTTGGAGATATGCTCCAGCACCTTCAGGTAGTCCATACCATGCACTGGCCTGACCGGTGGGTCTATCTCTATCACCTCAGCCACACGGCCAGCACCAACATCAGCCACTCCAGCAGCAACCCGAACCGGGGGATTAGCCTGTCCCACGGACGAGTTCACCAATGGTGTGAACGCATGTGTCAAGGAGGCTATCTGAGCCCCCATGATCTGCATAGCCTCCACCAAGCCCCTTATGGTCGGCTCAATGACCTCCTCGGCACCAGTGACCCGAACATTGTTTGCATCAACATTCTGGCCACTCCCAGCACCAACGTTGGATGACCCAGTATCGTCTCCATGGACTTGCTCTTGCTGCTCGTCCACATTAGTTTCATTAACCTCAGTAGGAAGAGTTGGACCCACTGGAAGTCCGGTTGCATTGTCCACCTGCTCCACCAGAGCCGGTAGCACTGTGGTTGGAATGGTTCCAGCTGGTAACACTCCGGTCTGTTCAGCACCATCCTGCCCCACTGCTCCAGACGCTCCAGTTGCCTCCTTTCCTTTCCGAGATTTATACCTTCTTGTACCCTTAGGAGGTACAAACACAAAAAAGGTTAGTCCACAACTGAACACAAGAACCTCAATCACTCCTAAGTTAATCAGTACAAAAGATTACTTAGAACCCAACTATCTCACCATGAGTCCAAACGGCCAAGTGTGTGGTGAACCAATAACCCAACAAATCCTAGAATCAAGAATGCTCTGATACCAACTTGTAAGACCCGATCCTGGATTCCTCAATCCAACCCGACCGCGGCCTCACCAAACAATGCAACCAGTTTCATTTACATATTCAAGTTCGAGTGTTTAATAATTCTAAGTCTTTTTCAGAGTTTTGAGGTTCCAACATTCACACTTAAACAATCCAACATCGACTAGGGCAAATAGATATTTCATAGATAATAACCAAGGTTCATACATCATTCATCATCCTAATAAGTAGATCACACACTAGAATCGCATAAGTTCACAAGTTGCACAATAGGCTACAATAATTACACAATTTTCAGAATCAACCCAATCACCACACATCTTCCCATGGCCGCGGTCCTCATGGTGCTTTTCCCTTACCACGGTCCATTTCTGGTCCTGGATCCAACACAAACAAACACACAATCACAAGGTTAGATTACAAAACAAGAATCAGTTCACATTGCATGGTCGGATCCAATCTAGTCAAGAACAATCATCAAAAATGTCAAATCTGACCCCATTAAAAAGAGATCCAAATACCAAATAAAATTCATGATAAATCATGACAATTCAGAAGAAAAATATTCTCATAATCAGATTCAAAAGAACCGGCTCAGATCATAGTGATCTCGGCCATGAACAGCCCACACAAGAACAAGGGGCTTTCATGGGAATTTGATCAGGCCAAGGCCTTAAGATCGATAGATCCTTCCCTGTAATATCATAAAACAATCCATAGTACAATATATATGAAGAAAACAGAGTAGAAGAAGTCAGAGTAAGGAGTGGCCAATCGATCCAAACCGGCCAGACTCACATGGCCATCATCCGCGGCCTTGTCCGGTTACTCTTGGCCACACCTCTCACCTTAGGAGTTCGGTCTCCAGGGGCGACTTCCTTGTCTTTCTCCTTTGCCTTCTCCTTGTCTTTCTGCCTCAAATCCATCCTCTTGATCACACGCCCAAACACACCAGGAACACTCAAGAACAATCTCTTGGATCAAATCGGCCAATCCAAGGTTTGTGTCTCTCTTTCTCTCTTGAATTTTCTCTGTGTTTCTCTCTGTGTGAAAGTGAGTAAAAATCGACCAGAATGGCAGAAATGAGAGAGAGAGGACGACTTAAACTGTCCCCAACCGCCTGGGCGAACAGTTACCAAAAATCACATCCCTTCTTCCCAAAACCGTCCCATAACCGCCCATTGGCAGTTTCTCCCCTTTTCTTCCTTTGACAAATCGATCACTTAGCCTCAGCTTACACTCTGGAAGCTTGCCCACTCCCTGTCCCAAGCCTAAGACCAATTTGGTCGAACCGTCCTGCACCCGGACCATCGGCTCGCCCAGTAACCGTCCCGGACTCGTCCACACTGATCCAAACCAGAACGCACCGTTCACCGGATTGAGCTGACCTCTAGCTGTTCCCAGCTGAGTGAGCTAGTCCACCAGCTCCTGTGAGCTGAACAGATCATGGTGAACTGAATACCAGCTAAACCGAGATGATTGAACTCAAACCAACACTCGTCCAGCTGCCTAAACACTCACTCAACTCCTTTACCCTTGTTTCCATCGTATCCTGGTTAAGTCTCTGCTGACTGATGCCCTTAACCTTCATTCAGGACCATGATACGCTTGTCTCAAGGTCTAATGACCTGACTGGTGTGTCTCCCCGCACCATGGCCCGTCCGGGCGACCTTATCTAGGATCGGGGACATGACAAGCACGCTGATATGTTTACTAATGGACAGCCACAGACATCCTGTGTGTGCTGACGGACACACACGAACACACACAGACAGCCACGGACGTCCTGTGTGTGCTGGCGGACACCCACGGCCGTCCTGTATATACTGAACAGACAGACCACGTGGGCCAAAATCACCCAAACAGTCCACGGGAAGGGCCAGCGTGCTGAGTCCAAAGACCAACGTGCTGATATGTGTACTGATGGACAGCCACAGACGTCCTGTGTGTGCTGACGGACACACACGGACACACAGACTGCCACAGACGTCCTGTGTGTGCTGACGGACACACAGGGACGTCCTGTGTGTGCTGATGGACACCCATGGACGTCCTGTGTGTGCTGACGGACACACACGGACACACATGGACAGCCACGGATTTTCTGTGTGTGCTGGCGGACACCCACGGACGTCCTGTGTGTACTGAACAGACAGACCCAAACAGTCCACGGGAAGGGCCAGCGTGTTTAGTCCAAGGACCATAGTTATGATATGTGTACTGATGGACAGCCACGGACGTCCTGTGTGTGCTGACGGACACACACGGACACACAGACCGCCACGAACGTCCTGTGTGTGCTGACGGACACACAGGGACGTCCTGTGTGTGTTGATGGACACCCACGGACGTTCTGTGTGTGCTGACGGACACACACGGACACACACGGACACACACGGACAGCACGGTCATCCTGTGTGTTCTGATAGACAGCCACGGACGTCCTGTGTGTGCTGGCGGACACCCACGGGCGTCCTGTGTGTACTGAACAGACAGACCCAAACAGTCCTTGGACAGCCAGGGACTTCCTGTGTGTGCTGACGGACACACATGGACACACACATACAGCCACTGACGTCCTGTGTGTGCGGACGGACACACAGGGACGTCCTGTGTGTGCTGAGAGACACCCACAGACGTCCTGTGTGTGCTGAAGGACACACACTGACAGCCACAGACGTCCTGTGTGTGCTGACGGACAGCCACAGACAGCCACGGACGTCCTGTGTGTGCCGGCGGACACCCACGGACGTCCTGTGTGTACTAAACACACAGCCCACCTGGGCTAAAATCACCCAAACAGTTCATGGGAAGGACAAGCGTGCTGAGTCCAAGGACTAACGTGCTGATATGTGTACTGATGGACAGCCACAGACGTCCTGTGTGTGCTGAAGGACACAGACGGACACACACAAACAGCCACAGACGTCCTGTGTGTGCTGACGGACACCCACAGACGTCCTGTGTGGACTGAACAGACAGCCCACGCGGGACAAAATCTCCCAAACAGTCCACGGGAAGGGCCAGGGTGCTGAGTCCAAGGACCAACGTGCTGATATGTGTACTGATGGACAGCCACGGCCGTCCTGTGTGTGCTGACGGACACACACGGACACACATGGACAGCCACGGACGTCCTGTGTGTGCTGACGGACACACACGGACGTCATGTGTGTGCTGACGGACACCCACGGACGTCCTGTGTGTGCTGACGGACACACACGGACACACACAGACAATCACGGATGTCCTATGTGTCATGATGGACAGCCACAGACGTCCTGTGTGTGCTGGCAGACACACACAGACACACACGGACGTCCTGTGTGTGATGACGGACAGCCATGGATGTCCTGTGTGATAGACTGCGGTCCACAGATCAATACATGGAGCCGAACACAAGGACGTCATGTGTGTGCTGACAGACACACACAGACACACAAGGACATCCACTGACGTCCTGTGTGTGCTGACGGACAGCTATGGACGTCATGTGTGTTCTGGCGGACACCCAAAGACCTCCTGTGTGTACTGAACAGACAGCCCACGTGGGACAAAATCACCCAAACAGTCCATGGGAAGGGCCAGGGTGCTGAGTCCAAGGACCAACGTGCTGATATGTGTACTGATGGACAGCCACGGACGTCCTGTGTGTGCTGACGGACACACACGGACGTAATGTGCGTGCGGACAGACACCCACGGACGTCCTGTGTTTACTGAACAGACAGCCCACGTGGGCCAAAATCACCCGAACAGTCCACGGGGAGGGTCAGCGTGCTGAGTCCAAGGACCAACGTGCTGATATGTGTACTGATGGACAGCCACGGACGTCCTGTGTGTGCTGACGGACACACACGGACAGCCACGGACATCCTGTGTGTGCTGACGGACACCCACAGACGTCCTGTGTGTGCTGACGGACACCCACGAACGTCCTTTGTGTACTTAACAGACTGCCCACGTGGGTCAAAATCACCCGAACATTCCACAGGAAGGGCCAGCGTGCTGATATGTGTACTGATGGACAGCCACATACATCATGTTTGTGCTGATGGACACACACGCACACAAACGGACGTCTTGTGTGTGCTGACGGACACACACGAACGTCCTGTGTGTGCTGACAGACAGCCAAGAACATCCTGTGTATGCTGGCGGACACCCACAGACACACACGGATAACCACAGATGTCCTGTGTGTGCTGACAGACAGCCACGGACAGCCTCAAACGTCATGTGTGTGCTGGCGGACACCCACGGACGTCCTTTGTGTACTGAACAGACCGCCCACGTGGGCTAAAATGACCCAAACAGTCCACGGGAAGGGCCAGTGTGCTGATATGTGTACTGATGGATAGCCACCGACGTCCTGTGTGTGCTGACGAACACAGACGGACACACACAGACAGCCACAGACGTTCTGTGTGTGATGGCGGACACCCAGAGACGTCCTGTGTGTACTCAACAGACTGCCCAAGAGGGCCAAAATCACTCGAACTGTCCACAGGAAGGGTCAGCGTGCTGAGTCCAAGGACCAACGTGCTGATATGTGTACTGATGGACAGCCACGGACGTCCTGTGTGTGCTGACGGACACACACGGACAGCCACGGACGTCCTGTGTGTGCTGATGGACACAGACGGAAAGACACGGACAGCCACGGACGTCCTGTGTGTACTGACCAGACAACCCATGTGGGCCAAAATCACCCGAACAGTCCACGGGAAGGGCCAGCGTGCTGAGTCCAAGGACCAGTGTGCTGATATGTGTACTGATGGACAGCCACGGACGTCATGTGTGTGCTGACAGACACACGCAGACACACACAGACGTCCTATGTGTCCTGACGGACACACATGGACGTCCTATGTGTGCTGACGGGCAGCCATTGACAGCCTTGAACGTCCTGTGTTTGCTGGCGGACACCCACATACACACATGGACAGCCACAGACGTCATGTGTGTGCTGACGGACAGCCACAGACAGCCACGGATGTTCTGTATGTGCTGGCGGTGTAAGACCCGATCCCGGCCGCCTAGGCTGCGGTCGATGCCTCACGTCGCTCTGTCCACTTCCTGGCCGAACCTCTTAATTTTTGCCTTTTATTTATAATATCGCCTAAAGGTGAGGGCTAACTTAGATCTTAGCTAAAGACTTTCCTAGTCATTAATAGCCTAGATCCTTTCAACAGATACGCAGCGGATTATTCTGTAGTTAACCATTGGTCTAAAACCAATCTAACACTTGTGTGGTCGAATCACCTTAGCCTTGGTCAGTTTACTCAACTACTAATTAGCTTAAAGGTAAATCCTAAACCCAAACCAAGCCATACAATTCTGAGGTTCCATTCCCCTAAACCATTCTATCTAGATCTACGTAAGTAAATTCTAGATCATACCTTTGCCAAATCTACGGAGCTTATTAGCTCATCGGTCCTCCATTGACTCGAATTGCTCTTACTTTACAGCTGGACCACGATCACTCAATGATCTTACTTAAGGTCTTTATCTTGATTCCTGCATCAAACAACTCCCCTAGGTACTTAGTCATTCAACCAACCATCCCCACAGACATAAGTAACCTTTGAGAAGTCTTTGAAAGGATAAGGGTTTGCATCTGGCCTTTCTCGGCTCATGCACACTCAAACATCCCCTTGCCATATAGGCAATAGTACCCAATCCATATTCTGGACTGACAAATCTCATTAGATCCTAAGTCAATCAACCAACCATCCTCACATGACTTGGAACTGATGAGTCATCATCTGGCCTGACCGGCTTTGGGACTTAACCCAAACAACATATATGATTTGTTCATACCAAATGATGCATTCCTTAATCAGATTAGTTCCGACACCTTGAACCATCATTCAGAGGTCAGGTCGTCCATACTCAACCTTGATCAGATCTTACACGGCCTTCCTTCAACAATCACACTTAGGCTCAGTATCTATGATCTATGACACATAGTACTAGCCATACACTTCGTCATGACTCTTGCCCAATCTCGAAGCTATCAACACCATGGTTGATATCTAGAAGCATCACATCAATACTCTTACTCCAGCAACGTGACTATCCATACTAGTGCTCGGCCATCGAACCATCATCATGAAACATGATCCGACTACCAGACTTGATAAGCCATCGTCTACTTAGCAGGTACTGATATAACCGGCCTTCCATTGCCATCATGTGGGTCTACGCCCTACATAATGCATATGGCGCCTATCCTACTCACCAACCCAAGGTTTATTGTAAGATATCCCACTTAGCCTTCGCGGCTAAAGCCATCCAACCATAGCCGGATCGTCCATAGTCCCGTCTAACCGTCTGGTTAAGATCTAGGTGCGATCGACCAGTTATAAGTCTGGCCCAAAGGCTCACGGACCTTCTTACCTGATCCGACCCAAAGCCTGGATCCATACCAGAGAGTAAGGCCCAAGACCAAACCGGATTGCCTTGCAACCAATCAGACCTTGCGACACAACACTGCGGTTAAACTAACCGTCCATCCGTTTGACTATGCAGCCGCGGACTGTCCACTTGGTTCGGCCTAAGCCTTGATCCAATGGCACCGTTTGGAACTCAAACCCTTTGGGAACTAGTACCCTTTGGAAACTCGTGCCTCTTGGCAACTCATGACCCTTGGCAACTCGCACCCATTCAGATGTTCCAACCATTCGACCTAACTGTCCGTATGGACTGTCTGGTCTGTACGTGTGTCCGGCCTATGGCCAAAGGACCACGCCTTAACCTACACAAGTCATGAACCATTGTGACTGTTCAGGGAAGGGTTGCAACCCCTTCAGAACAGAACAGAACCGCCCCTATCCAATCGGATCACCTGAGGCCGGTTTAGACCATGCGCGCGCCTAACTCGACGGTTATGGACCACGACCGCATTACTCAACCAGAATCACGGTTATAACCAATCCCAACATATCCACAAGGCCACGCCAATGTACAGAAGGAGTAGAAGAAGAATTGGATGAAAAGAATGAGAAGAATAGGACAAAATCCAAACGCCCTTGGCTAGACCGGTTCGGACTGTCCGATTGTCTTAGCCGATGAGTCGAAGGATACCCCACTGACCCTATCTGACTGAACCACGGCTTTGGAGTCCTTCTCCAAACCTTTCTCTATGCCTTGGGTACTCATAACCGCACGGCCTCCTCTCTCCTAAACCGTTCTCCTTGTCGGAGATACAAAACCACCACGACCGGCCCTTTTCCGGCCGATCTCTTGGCCGGTACTCTCTCTCTCTCTCTCTACGTTTTTCTATGAGCATTTTATTCTGGAATTGGATAATGTAACCAACAGGAGAGGCCCCATATTTATAGAAAACGAGGGGGTAAGTCTTGCGCCACGAACAGGAACGACTTGCTAGCGAACAGGCACCATCGGCCAATGGTTGTGCCCTCTAGGCCACTTGTATCCCATCGCCCTTTCTGATTGGGTTTGGGGTCGGTCATAAGCCCAACCCTCGCCCCAAGCCTCCTGGACTTAGCCCACAGCCTTGTCCAAAGACCCAACAGCCCATGGCCTCATGGCCGGACCTCACAGCCCACCACTGACCCGGACCCGGACCATTGGCCCTAAAGCCCGAACAGTCCGTCTAGCTGAGATGAGCTGACTCTCAGCTGTCTCAGCTGAGTGAGCTAGTAGTCCAGCTAGTGGAGCTGACTTAGTAGGGACTGAGCTGGAGTGAACTAAACCTAGCTTCGTTGAGCTGGTCGAGCTACTCGTCTACTTCGTCCAGTTACCGTCTTACTCGTCCTAGCTGTCTCTTGGCTTATATAAGGTTAAGTCTAAGTTTCCTTATGTTCTTAACCTTCTTTTTCAACCATGGAACGCTTGCCTTGATGTCATAAGACTGGCTGGTACGTTTCCTCGAACCATGGCTGTCCTGACAATCCTTTCCAGGATTGGGGGCGTGACAAGTCTCCCCCACTTGTAATTGATTTGTCCTCGAATCCGGTGATGATTATACCTTGTCCCAAGACAATATATTCCATCAGAACTTATTCTAGTCTTGATCAGAGAATAGAACAAGCTTGATTCAAAACCACCAATTGACCACTTCGATGATCAAATTCCTTTGACCATCGTTGTACAAGTCTCCCCCACTTGATAAGGATTTAACCACAAAAATCCTATCAAGTGGTCCTTTCTGGTTTTGCTGATGGCACCCTTACTTGTCTACTTCGACCACAGTCGAGGGTCCATCAAGCACCCATTCAAGTGATACTTGAAAATCCATCCAAAGACATTCCTTGTGTCACTGGCCGAACTCTCCAGGTTGCGGTCCTAGTATCCAACAAGTCTATGTCTTTCCTTTGAATAGCATCTTCTTCAGATTTTATTCTTTCTCTGATCATAGTCCAAGACTAGATCATAATCAGTCCTTAGGAACATGCTGCATACTCGAGCCTTAGTAGATTTGACCAATCCCCACACCACTCGATGTACCAGTCAAGTCCTCACGAACTTGTTCCAATCTTTAGGCTGCTCGTCCTACAACGAGTCCTAACAGATTGTTATGGTTCTTTTGTCCTTCATGGACAATAAGGTTCATGACCTCAGCCACAACGTACTGGATCATCCCCTTAACCGGCGACAACCTTTTCAGGCTTGGCCACATTGCGATCTTAGTCCCTCCAGACTAAAAACGCCTCAGACTTGACTTCAGTCCTTCACTGGACTTTGTCATAATTCGATCCTGGTCCTTTCTTGGACTCGATCGTACTCTGGTCCTGGTCCACTCACAGACTTGACCGTTTCACCCCGACCAAAGGTCCATCTCCAAATAGGTCGTGGCCTGATCCTCGTCCTTTACTAGACTTGATCATTCTCAACCTTAGGTCAAACTCCGACTTGGTTGTACTCCGACCATGGTCCTCTCTCGGACGTGGTCAACTTTGGCTCTGCCATTTCGGCCGGAGCCGACAGAAACGGACTCTAGGACAGTGATTCTGTCCCTGGTTCCAGTTCAATCATAAATGGATCCGACCTACCAGAGGGGACACTCTGTAGCGAACGGAACACATCTGGGAACTCGGACACCAACGGGTCCTCAAACAGATCTTTCAGATCAACAGAATTTGCCGCGCTCCATAGTGGTAATTGTGGTCAAATAAATACTTCACAATCCCGTCTAAGCATCCGATCCACAAGGAATGCTGACACCACTACATTCCTTAATGCCGGACTCAGACAATGGATCTCGATACCAACGACATCCCAGACAGATCAACAGAATTGCCGTGCTCCATAGTGGTAGTTGTGGTAAAAAAATACTTCACAAACCTGTCTAAGCATCCGATTCACTTGGACTGCTGACACCCCTACTTTCCTTAGAGCCGGACTCAGACTTTGGTACTGGATCGGGTGAGGTCCAGTCTCCAATTGCACACGAACTTTGTGGCAATCAAGAGTGGCCCGACACTTTCCCAAACAGATTCATGCCTAGGATCGTCTCGTGATTCTGTAGGCGCGTGGATATTTTTCTCGATCAGATCTACAGGCAGATTTCTCTCCTGGATCATCACCGGGATATTTTTCATGAGCCCTAGTGAATGCATTATTTTCCCACCGCTGCCCTCACTAGTCTTGAATCATCCCCAGAACTCAGACAGAACTCTTTCCGACCAGTCCCGGACTCACAAAACTATGTGTAGCCTCTATGTCAAAAAGTACGTGTGTTTCCACACCACAAAGAACGTCCCATAACATCCCTCATGGCATTGCCAATAACTTTAATACTTCCACTTCCAGTGGATACCTAGATGAGTAAAATCTCGGTTTGACCACACACTTGGAAAACGTCCCATACCATTCTCCAAGGCGTCTTACTTTTGCAAATGCTCATACCATTCACAAGAGCAATTTTAATATACCTCAATCCCCATCATACTACGGTACTTAAGATCATGTTCTTCCATTGATTGGAACGAACATCATGAGTTTTCTCATTCTTTCCTTGGACGGATTCATATTGGAATTGATTCATTCCAACTGACTCGATCAATGGAAGCCTACCTTGACTTATACCGAGTCCTAACTGATCCATCTGATCAGAAGTCCACTCGTGTACTGGTCATGTAGTGTCTCCCTTGAGTCAGATTTTAATATTGCATTTTCTTTACTTATTATGAACGGCCATCAAGGGATAACACTTCCCTTGTCCAGGTAATCCATAAACAAGTTTTGCATTGCTTTCATCCCATCCAACCCGTCTATTACTTCTAAATAACTAGATCGACCAACCTTTCTGTTTATAGGTTCTTGCCTTGGAAAATGTATCTTGGCTAAGCCGGTTCATCTTAGAATTCCCACATTCACAAGCATGATACCCTAGCTTACCTCAACCGTTTCTTGGCTCACCCCAACTAAGGTTTCATAGTCATCATAGTTTTGGAAATAATTTCGGTATGGAACGCATAATCTTAGAGCGTTGTCCTAAACAGGATCAAGCATGCTCTGATACCAACTTGTAAGACCAGATCACGGCCGCCTAGGCCGCGGTCGATGCCTCACGTCGCTCGGTCCACTTCTTGGCCGAATCTCTTAATTTTCGCCCTTTATTTATAATATCGCCTAAAGGCGAGGGCTAACTTAGATCTTAGCTAAAGACTTCCCTAGTCATTAATAGCCTACATCCTATCAACAGATACGCAGTGGATTATTCTGTAGTTAACCATTGGTCTAAAACCAATCTAACACTTGTCTGGTCGAATCACCTTAGCCTTGGTCAGTTTACTCAACTACCAATTAGCTTAATGGTCAATCCTAAACCCAAACCAAGCCATACAATTCTGAGGTTCCATTCCCCTAAACCATTCTATCTAGATCTACATAAGTAAATGCTAGATCATACCTTTGCCACATCTACGAAGCTTATTAGCTCATCGGTCCTCCATTGACTCGAATTGCTCTTGCTTGACAGCTGGACCACGATGACTCAATGATCTTAGTTAAGGTCCTTATCTTGATTCCTGCATCAAACAACTCCCCTAGGTACTTAGTCATTCAACCAACCATCCCCACAGACATAAGTAACCTTTGAGAAGTCTTTGAAAGGATAAGGGTTTGCATCTGGCCTTTCTTGGCTCATGCACACTCAAACATCCCCTTGCCATATAGGCAATAGTACCCAATCCATATTCTGGACTAACAAATCTCATTAGATCCTAAGTCAATCAACCAACCATCCTCACATGACTTGGAACTGATGAGTCATCATCTGGCCTGACCGGCTTTGGGACTTAACCCAAACAACATATATGATTTGTTCATACCAAACAATGCATTCCTTAATCAGATTAGTTCCGACACCTTGAACCATCATTCAGAGGTCAGGTCGTCCATACTCAACCATGATCAGATCTTACACGGCCTTCCTTGAACAATCACACTTAGGCTCAGTATCGATATGGCAAGGGGATGTTTGAGTGTGCATGAGCCGAGAAAGGCCAGATGCAAACCCTTATCCTTTCAAAGACTTCTCAAAGGTTACTTATGTCTGTGGGGATGGTTGGTTGAATGACTAAGTACGTAGGGGAGTTGTTTGATGCAGGAATCAATATAAGGACCTTAAGGAACATCATTAAGTGATCGTGGTCCAGCTGTCAAGCAAGAGAAATTTGAGTCAATAGAGGACCGATAAGCTAAAAGCTTCGTAGATGTGGCAAAGGTATGATCTAGCATTTACTTATGTAGATCTAGCATTTACGATGGTCTACGACACATCGTACTAGCCATACACTTCGTCATGACTCTTAGCCAATCTCGAAGCTATCAACACCAAGGTCGATATCTAGAAGCATCACATCAATACTCTTACTCCAGCAACGTGACTATCCATACTAGTGCTCGGCCATCGAACCATCATCATGAAACATGATCCGACCACCAGACTTGATAAGCCATCCTCTACTTAGCAGATACTGATATAACCGGCCTTCCATTGCCATCATGTGGGTCTACGCCCTACATAATGCATATGGCGCCTATCCTACTCACCAACCCAAGGTTTATTGTAAGATATCCCACTTAGCCTTTGCGGCTAAAGCCATCCAACCATAGCCGGATCGTCCATAGTCCCGTCTAACCGTCTGGTTAAGATCTAGGTGCGATCGACCAGTTATAAGTCTGGCCCAAAGGCTCACGGACCTTCTTACCTGATCCGACCCAAAGCCTGGATCCATACAAGAGAGTAAGGCCCAAGACCAAAGCGGATTGCCTTGCAACCAATCAGACCTTGCGACACAACACTCCGGTTAAACTAACCGTCCATCCGTTTGACTATGCAGCCGCGGACTGTCCACTTGGTTCGGCCTAAGCGTTGAACCAATGGCACCGTTTGGAACTCACACCCTTTGGGAACTTGTACCCTTTGGACACTCGTGCCTCTTGGCAACTCATGACCCTTGGAAACTCGCACCCATGCAGATGTTCCAACCGTTCGACCTAACTGTCCGTATGGACTGTCTGGTTTGTACGTGTGTCCGGCCTATGGCCAAAGGACCACGCCTTAACCTACACAAGTCATGAACCATTGTGACTGTTCAGGGAAGGGTTGCAACGGTTCATAACAGAACTGAACCGCCCCTATCCAATCGGATCACCTGAGGCCGGTTTAGACCATGCGCGCGCCTAACTCGACGGTTATTGACCGCGACCGCATTACTCAACCAGAACCACGGTTATAACCAATCCCAACATATCCACAAGGCCACGCCAATGTACAGAAGGAGTAGAAGAAGAATTGGATGAAAAGAATGAGAAGAATAGGACACAATCCAAACGCCCATGGCTAGACCGATTCGGACTGTCCGATTGTCTTAGCCGATGAGTCGGTGGTTACCCCACTGACCCTATCTGACTGAACCACGGCTTTGGAGTCCTTCACCCGACCTTTCTCTATGCCTTGGGTATTCATAACCACACGGCCTCCTCTCTCCTAAACCGTTCTCCTTGCCGGAGATACAAAACCACCATGACCGGCCCTTTTCTGGCCGATCTCTTGGCTCGTACTCTCTCTCTCTCTCTACGTTTTTCTATGAGCATTTTACTCTGGAATTTGATAACGAAACCAAAAGGAGAGGCCCCATATTTATCGAAAACGAGGGGGTTGTGCCCTCTAGGCCACTTGAATCCCATCGCCCTTTCTGATTGGGTTTGGGGTCGGTCATAAGCCCAACCCACGCCCCAAGCCTCCTGGACTTAGCCCACGGCCTTGTCCAAAGACCCAACAGCCCATGGCCTCATGGCCGGACCTCACAGCCCGCCACTGACCCGGACCCGGACCATTGGCCTAAACCCCGAACAGTCCATCTAGCTGAGATGAGCTGACTCTCAGCTGTCTCAGCTGAGTGAGCTAGTAGTCCAGCTAGTGGAGCTGACTTAGTAGAGACTGAGCTGGAGTGAACTAAACCTAGCTTCGTTGAGCTGGTTGAGCTACTCGTCTACTTCGTCCAGTTACCGTCTTACTCGTCCTAGCTGTCTCTTAGCTTATATAAGGTTAAGTCTAAGTTTCCTTATGTTCTTAACCTTCTTTTTCGACCATGGAACGCTTGCCTTGATGTCTTAAGACTGGCTGGTACGTTTCCTCGAACCATGGCCGTCCTGACAATCCTTTCCAGGATTGGGGGCGTGACAGGCGGACACTTACGGACGTCTTGTGTGTACTGAACAGACAGCCCACGTGGGCCAAAATTACCCAAACAGTCCACGGGAAGGGCCAGCATGCGGAGTCCAAGAACCAACGTGCTGATATGTGTACTGATGGACAGACACGGACGTCCTGTGTGTGCTGGCGGACACAGACGGACACACGGACACACATTGACAGCCACGGACGTCCTGTGTGTGCTGGCGGACACCCACGGACATCCTGTGTGTACTGACCAGACAGCCCACGTGGGCCAAAATCACCCAAACAGTCCACGAAAAGGGTCAGCGTGCTGAGTCCAACGACCAATGTGCTGATATGTGTACTGATAGACAGCCACGGACGTCCTGTGTTGGCTGACGGACACACACAGACACACACGGACAGCCCCGAATGTCCTGTGTGTGCTGACGGACACACATGGACACACACGGACAGCCCCGGATGTCCTGTGTGTGCTGATGGACACCTACGGATATCCTGTGTGTACTGAACAGACAGCCCATGTGGGCTAAAATCACCCAAACAGTCCACGGAAAGGGTCAGCGTGCTGAGTCCAACAATCAACGTGCTGATATGTGTACTGATGGACAATCACGGACGTCCTGTGTGTGCTGACGGACACACATGGACAGCCCCGGACGTCCTGTGTGTGCTGACGGACACTGTCACGCCCCCAATCCTGAGTAGGATTGTTGGGACGGCCATGGTTCGAGGAAACGTGCAAGCCAGTCCTAGGACATCAAGGCAAGCGTTCCATGGTCGAGAAAGAAGGTTAAGGACATAAGGAAACTTAGACTTAACCTTATACAAGCTAAGAGACAGCTAGGCGAGTAAGACGGTAGCTGGACGAAGTGGACGAGTAGCTCGGCCAGCTCAAGGAAGCTAGGTTCAGTTCACTCCAGCTCAGTCCCTACTAAGTCAGCTCCACTAGCTGGACTACTAGCTCACTCAGCTGAGGCCGCTGAGAGTCAGCTCATCTCAGCTAGACGGACTGTCCGGGCTTTAGGCCGATGGTACGGGTCCGGGTCAGTGGCGGGCTGTGAGGTCCGGCCATGAGGCCATGGGCTGTTGGGTCTTAGGACAAGGCCATGGGCTAAGTCCAGGAGGCTTGGGGCGTGGGTTGGGCTTGTGGCGAAGGGATGCAAGTGGCCGAAAGGGGACAACCCTTGGCCGATGGTGCCCATTCGCTAGCAAGTCATGCCTGTTCATGGGGCAAGACTTACCCCCTCATTTTCTATAAATATGGGGGCTCTCTGGTCGATTTCATTATCCAATTCCAGAGTAAAATACTCAGAGAAACCGTAGAGAGAAAGAAAGAGAGAAAGAGAGAGTTCCGGCCAAGAGAAAGGCCGATTGTGGTGGTGTTGTGTTCCGGCGACTCTGATCGTTTGAGAACTAACTCCGGTCAAGAATGGGAGATCAAGACAAGGAGAAGAGCATGGAGAACCCAGACGTGGTTCACAAGGTATGTGATGGGCCGTGGCTCCATCAGACCGAACGGACGGTCAATGCGACCGCACCGCGGCTCTGCTCGGTTCCTAAGTCCCATCCGGCTCTCCTTATCTGTTTCAATTCGTTTCTCTTCTCTTCTCTCTGGTTAAACACGAAAGGTTGTGTTGGTTGAGTCCAAGGGACACGTCCCTAGGCTTTGGCCGAACATAATCAAACCGCTAGCCTAGACACGGGTCGGTTAGTGGGATGATCCGGTCGCACCAAGACTGGGCGGTTAGGACGAACGGTTGGGAATGTCCCAAAGGGCACGAGTTGTCAAGAGTCACGAGTGTCCAAGAGGCACGAATGGCCAAAGGGTACATGTTCCAAACGGTGTCTTTCGGGACAGGTTAGGACCGATCCTTATGGATCAGCCTATGGCTTGTCTAGTCAAGACAAGGTCACGGTTTGTCTAAGCCAAGGTAGAGTCGCAAGGTCTGACCGGTTGCTAAGCCTTCCGGATTAGGCTTGAGGCTTACTCGGCCGATTGGATCCAGGCCTAAGGCCGGATCAGGTAAGGGAGTCCGTTGGGCCATCGAGCCGGACTCCATCGGCCGGTCGCACCTAGATTCTATCCGGTTAGACGGATTGGTCTTTGGGGACGATCCGGATCTGTTCGTGTGTTTTGTTATCTATTCTGGACTATCTATCTGATTCTAAGTCAAGGGGTGGTTGGTTGAATGAGTTAGGATACGGTAGGTAGGTTCATACGTTTTATGATTATGTTGACTGAGGTTTATCTAAGTTCTAGGAACCAAGACAAGCATTGTAGAATCAATCCGTTCTATTCTCGGTTATGATTAATGCTTATCTGGTTGTGGTTTCAGGAACTAAGGATGGTTCTGGTCAAGCCAAGGAGCCGTGAAGGCTCGGTCAGTGAGAGGCTGTGTAACGTGTGGTTAGATGATACTAGGGATGAACTAGTGATTGTCTATGAGACTGTTAAGAAGTTGTGTATTGAATCTCATGTTTCTAAGTAATACAAAGTTTATACATTGTTATTCCGCTGTGCAATCTGTTCCTTTGTTTATGAACCTCATATTCGAATATGACTTAGCAAATAAAAGACTTAAAATGGATCAAACAAGCAAAGAAATTAATAAGTAAGCATTCGTATCCAGTTGGGTCAAGAGACCAGGAACGGGTCTTACAGACACACACAGATGTCTTGTGTGTGCTGACGGACACCCACGGACGTCCTGTGTGTACTGAACAGACAGCCCACGTGGGCCAAAATCACCCAAACAGTCCACGGGAAGGGCCAGCCTGCTGAGTCCAAGGACCAACGTCCTGATATGTGTACTGATGGACAGCCACAGACGTCTTGTGTGTGCTTACGGACACACACGGAGAGACACGGACAGCCACGGACGTCCTGTGTGTGCTGACGGACACCCACGGACGTCCTGTGTGTGCTGACGTACACCCACGTACGACCTTTTTGTACAGAACAGACAGCCCACGTGGGCCAAAATCACCCGAGGAGTCCACGGGAAAGGCCAGCGTGCTGATATATGTACTGATGGACGTCCTGTGTGTGCTGACGGAGACACATGGACGTCCTGTGTGTGCTGACGGACACACATGGACGTCCTGTGTGTGCTGACAGACAGCCACTGACAGCCACGAGCGTCATGTGTGCTGGCGGACACCCACAGACACACACGGACACACACAGACAGCCATGGACGTCCTGTGTGTGCTAGCAGACACCCACAGACGTCCTGTGTTTACTGAACAGACAGCCCACGTGGGCCAAAATCACCCAAACAGTCCTCGGGAAGGGCCATCATGCGGAGTCCACAAACCAACATGCTGATATGTGAACTGATGGATAGACACGGACGTCCTGTGTGTGCTGACGGACTCAGACGGACACACACGGACAGCCACAGACGTCCTGTGCGTACTGACCAGACAGCCCACGTGGGCCAAAATCACCCGAACAGTCCACGGGAAGGGCCAGTGTGCTGAGTCCAACGACCAACGTGCTGATATGTGTAATGATGGACAGACACAGACATCATGTGTGTGCTGACGGACACACACAGACACACGCAGACAGCCACAGATGTCATGTGTGTACTGATGGACAGCCAAGGACGTCCTGTGTGTGCTGATGGACACCCACGGACGTCCTGTGTGTACTGAACAGACAGCCCACGTGAGCCAAAATCACCCGAAGGGTCCACGGGAAGGACCAGCGTGCTGATATGTGTACTGATGGACAGCCACGGACGTCCTGTGTGTGCTGACGGATAGCCACGAACACCCATGGACGTCCTGTGTGTGCTGGCGGACACCCACGGACGTCCTTTGTGTACTGAACAGACAGCCCACGTGGGCCAAAATCACCCAAACAGTCCATGGGAAGGGCCAGGGTGCTGAGTCCAAGGACAAAAGTGCTGATATGTGTACTGATGGACAGCCACGGACGTTTTGTGTGTGCTGACGGACACACACGGACACACACATACAGCCACAGACGTCCTGTTTGTACTGGCGGACACCCACAGACGTCCTATATGTACTCAACAGACAGCCCACGAGGGCCAAAATCACCCGAACATTCCACGGGAAAGGTCAGCGTGCTGAATCCAAGGACCAACGTGCTGATATGTGTACTGATGGACAGCCACGGACGTCCTGTGTGTGCTGACGGACACACACAGACACACACGGACAGCCACAGACGTCCTGTGTGTGCTGACGAACACACACGGACGTCCTGTGTGTGCTGACGGACACCAACGGACGTCATGTGTGTACTGAACAGACAGCCCACGTGGGCCAAAATCACCCAATGAGTCCACAGGAAGGGCCAGCGTGCTGAGTCCAAGGAACAACGTGCTGATATGTGTACTGATGGACAGCCACAGACGTCCTGTGTGTGCTGATGGACACACGCAGACACACATGGACGTCCTGTGTGTGCTGACAGACACAGATGGACGTCCTGTCTGTGCTGACGGACAGCCACTGAGAGCCATGAACGTCCTGTGTGTGCTGGCGGACACCCACAGACACACATGGACACACACGGACAGCCACAGACATCTTGTGTGTGCTGACAGACAGCCACGGACAGCCACGAATGTCCTGTGTGTGCTGGCGGACACCCACGGACGTCCTGTGTGTACTGACCAGACAGCCCACATGGGCCAAAATCACCCAAAGAGTCCAGAGGAAGGGCCAGCGTGCGGAGTCCAAGAACCAATGTGCTGATATGTGAACTGATGGACAGACACGGACGTCATGTTTGTGGTGACGGACACAGACGGACACACACGGACAGCCATGGATGTCCTGTGTGTGCCGGCGGACACCCACGGACGTCCTGCGTGTACTGACCAGACAGCCCACGTGGGCCAAAATCACCGAACAGTCCACGGGAAGGGTGATGTGCCCCAGTCCGAGGATCAGTCTATGGAATCAGATCAGAACGAGGATCAGAACGTTCGGAACAACGCAACTGAGGTTCAGTCCATCGATCGGGCCGAAAAGACTGCTCGAGCCGTGTATCGTCTTGACCCACATCGTTCGGATTGGAGCTTCAGGATAACCCACGACCAGATGGCCAAATCAACCATACAGAAGTTTGACTTTCCCGTCCTGTTCGTCATGCTAAGTCTATCGGTCAAGTCAGAAGTGAAGTTGATCGAGTGGAATCCAAATCCGACCACGGTCTCTCTCTCTCTTAAGCCGTCTCGGCCGAACCGGCGATCGTTCTGATTAACTGATCCGACACTTCGATCAGTTCATGAACTTTGATCAGCCAAATCTCTCTAAGGCAAGACTCTTTCTTTGTTCTTTGATTAGAACATTCTTGTTCCCTTGGTGAGGCTATCTCCAAGTGAATCCCCTTTCTTTGAGCCGGACTTGTGTGTCAAATCAAGCGGCCATGGAGAGTTCTAGTAGTATCATTGGGTCTTCCGCATCCCTTTGTGTCACTAAACAATCCATCAGTTCTCTATCTCTTCAGATCGAGTTCATATCATCAGATCCTGTTGAGTGTTCGTTCCTTAGCATTCTTCAAGTGGTATCAGAGCCACTCTTCCGGTATCTCTTTTCATTCCATTTTCTCATCTATCATTTTCTTCAGAAAAAAAAAAGAAATTCTTCTTCTATCTATCTTTGAATCCGGGCCCCTCTTTACCATCCATATATATTAAAAAAAGAAAGAAAGATCTAATCAAAAAAAAAAAGAAAAAGAAAGAAAATATATCAAAAGTTTTCAATTGTGGTTTGGTGGTGGAAGAGTAAGCCTGTTGGCCGAGGAGAA
This sequence comes from Brassica napus, assembly GCF_020379485.1. NCBI lineage: Eukaryota > Viridiplantae > Streptophyta > Magnoliopsida > Brassicales > Brassicaceae > Brassica > Brassica napus. The sequence goes on along the minus strand of NW_026015780.1, from coordinate 4,615 downwards.
ATCCGGCCTTGGAGGTGGTTAATATAGATTCCCCTTGTTAAATCTCTTATCTTTCTATCTTGTCTCTTGGGTGTTTCACTTGGGATTCTCATTTTGGGTTATCTAGTTTGTTCTCTTAGAACTTTGAGGGAAACTCTCTTGTGTGACTACCAAATTGAGTGAAACACGTGTGTGGGCAAGGATAAACACCTGAGTGTGTGAGGTTTTTAATCTAACTTTACCTTGTTTAAGTTTTCAGGTAGCCATGGATAGTGAAGATGAAAGAAACCGACCCAGAAATTCACATGCCGGATTATCTAACTTGCAAATGTGTGCTCTCAATGATTCTATGTCTAACTTGTTGAATACAGGTTTGGAGGCAATCCGTCAGAGGCTAGATGAACTTCAGGGCCATCCAACTCAGCCACGAACCAGAACCAGATGACCATCCAAGGAGGAACAGCCGGTCCGACCTAGAAATTTAAGAAGAGTCTTATGATGATGATCGATTCATCAACCGTCCAAGGAGAGTTCCTAGGCATCAAAACCGAGGTGATGTCAATCCTTTTGGTAGAAATGAAAGAACCAATGATGGCTTGGGTGGTTTGAAATTGAAAATTCCAAGTTTTGATGGCAATAATGATCCGGATGCTTTTCTTGAATGGGAAAGAAAAATTGAACTTGTGTTTAATTGTCAAAATTTTTCTGATATTAAAAAGGTTAGACTTGCTGCTGCTGAGTTTACTGGCTATGCTATTAACTGGTATGATCGAGTTGTGACTAGCAGGAGGAGAGCAGGTGAGGCGCCAGTTGATACATGGGATGAGCTTTCCCTGCTGATGCGGAGACGCTTTTTTCCCGACCATTACCACAGAGATCTACACCATAAACTCAGGCGTTTGCTTCAAGGTTCTAAGTCAGTTGAGGACTATCACCAGGAGATTGAGACCTTGATGATCAAAGCTGATGTAGAAGAGCCCTTAGACGCCACCATGGCCAGATTTCTTACCGGGCTCAACTGGGACATACAAGACCGCATGGAGCTGGAAGACTATGACAGCATGGAGCAGATGTTACACAAGGCCGTGCTGATCGAGCAACAAGTCAAGAGAAAGGGTCTTACTAAACCGACCTTTGCTTCTAAACCAACCTTTGCTTCCAAGCCAAACTATCAAGACAAGGGTAAGTCTTCTTCCACAACAAATACAGCTTTTCAGACAAATGTCCCTGCTCTTGTTGATAGAGAAAAGAAAGAAGAAGCTACCAAACGAACCAGAGACATCCAATTCTTTAAGTGTCATGGCCTTGGCCACTATGCCAACCGATGTCCAAACCAAAAGGTGATGGTGCTCATGGAGAATGGAGAAGTCGAATCTGAAGAAGACAAGAAGGATATCGGACCAGTGTATGATGATAATCATGAGGAAGAAGCACTTGACTTCCCAGTTCATGGTCCCCTTCTTGTTACTAGGAAGGTCTTGGACGACACCACTGATCCCATCTTTGATGAGGAGTTCGATGGAGGGATCGATGAGTTTTGCTCGACCTTCGTGGAGAGTTCTGATCCGATCTATGATGAGGATGTTTTTGATGAGCCAAGCCATGGTTCACTACTGGTTACTAGGCGTGCCTTGAGTGTCCAACCAAAATGCAATGACAAAGAACAAAAGGGAGAATCTCTTTCACTCTAGATGTCTCATATCTGATAAAGTTTGTTCTTTAATTATTGATGGAGGTAGTTGCACTAATGTGGCTAGTGACACCCTTGTAAAGAAACTTGGGCTTGTTACTCGGCCTCTTTCTCGTCCTTTCAGGTTGGAGTGGCTCAATGAGTCCGAGAACAGTATGTGAAGGAGCAAGTCACGGTTCCACTCTTCATTGGCCGATATGAGGATGAGGTTGTTTGCAATGTGCTTCCCATGGATGCTTGCCATGTTCTCTTGGGCCGGCCTTGGCAATTTGACAAGAAGGCAGTGCATGATGGTTTCACAAACCGGCACTCATTTGATCATAAAGGAAAGAAGATCACCTTGGTGCCTTTGTCGCCTTCGAAAGTCCATCAAGACCAGGTCCAACTTAAGAAGAACCAAGACCAAGACTCTAAAGCTGATAAACCTGAGACTAGTACCAGAAACTCCAACTTCTTTGTCAAAGAAAGTCAGGTAAGGAAGTCTCTTTGCTCTCAAAAGCCATTTCTCTTACTGATTTATAAAGAGTCTCTCTTGGCCTCATCTTCTTCTGACCTTGCACTGGAGATTCTGAGTGAGTTTTTAGGTATCTTGCAGGATTATTCTGATGTGTTTCCAGAAGAAAATCCCAAAGGATTGCCACCGGTGAGAGGCATTGAGCATCAGATCGATCTCGTCCCGGGCGCCTCTCTACCGAACCGCCAGCGTACCGCACCATTCCGGTCGAGACCAAGGAACTGCAGAAACAGATCAAAAACTTTCTTGAGAAGGGATACATCAGAGGGAGTCTCAGTCCCTGTGCCGTGCCTGTTCTACTTGTACCAAAGAAGGATGGCTCCTGGAGGATGTGTGGACTGCCGGGCCATAAACAACATCACGGTAAAGTCTCGACATCCTATCCCTCGTCTTGATGATATGCTTGATGAACTCCATGGTTCTAAGTAGTTTTCTAAGATAGATTTGAGAAATGGCTATCATCAGATTAGGATGAAAGAAGGTGATGAATGGAAAACGGCCTTTAAAACAAAACTAGGTTTGTATGAGTGGCTTGTCATGCCCTTTGGTCTCACTAATGCACCTAGTACTTCCATGCGCCTAATGAATCATGTCTTGAGGTGTTTTATTGGTCATTTTGTTGTGGTTTACTTTGATGACATTCTTATTTACAGCAAAAGCCTTGATGAGCACCAACAGCACTTGAAATCTGTTCTTGAAGTCCTTAGAAAGGAACGTTTGTTTTCTAACCTTGGAAAGTGTTCTTTTGGCACAGATCATGTGTCTTTCTAGGTTTTGTTGTAGGTGCAGATGGCTTGAGAGTGGACCAGCAGAAGGTCCAAGCAATCCGGGACTGGCCGATTCCGACCATCATTGGTGAAGTGAGAAGCTTCCATGGCCTTGCCGGCTTCTATAGGCGATTTGTTCAAAACTTCAGTACCTTGGCCGCTCCTCTTACTGAAGTAATCAAGAAGAACGTGGGGTTCAAATGGGGACCAGCTCAGGAAGAAGCATTCGAAATCCTTAAAGGGAAGTTGACTCACGCCCCTTTACTTGTACTTCAATATTTTTCTAAAGCTTTTGAAATCGAATGTGATGCTTCTGGTGTTGGTATTGGTGCTGTGTTGATGCAGGATGGAAAATCAGTGGCTTATTTCAGTGAGAAGCTTGGAGGAGCTATGCTCAACTACCCCACTTACGACCAAGAACTCTATGCCTTGGTGAGGGCCCTTCAAACGTGGCAGCACTATCTTTGGCCTAAGGAGTTCATCATCCACACTGATCATCAGTCTCTAAGACACCTTAAGGGTCAGCAGAAGCTCAACAAGAGGCATGCTCGTTAAATGGAGTTCATTGAGACATTCCCTTATGTGATCAAGTACAAACAAGGTAAGGAGAATGTTGTGGCCGATGCATTGTCTCGAAGGTATACTCTTCTCTCAGCCCTTGAAACAAAATTGCTTGGTTTTGAGTTTATCAAAGATTTATACGCATCTGATCAAGATTTCAAAGATGTTTTCCGAAAATGATCCAAGGTCGCTTATGGAAAGTATTTTCAAAACTCTGGATTCCTATTCTTTGATAACCACTTGTGTGTTCCCCAATGGTTCCTTGAGGGAGTTGTTTTCTCAGGGAAGCTCATGGAGGAGGTCTTATGGGACACTTTGGTGTTAAGAAAACTTACAAGGCGGTTCATGATCACTTCTATTGGCCAAGCTTGATGAAAGATGTGGAACGGATATGTAGCCGATGTGTGGTGTGCAAGAAGTCTAAGTCCAAATCTTCAAACCACGGTTTGTATTCTGCACTTCCTATTCCTTCTCATCCTTGTGTAGACATTCTATGGATTTTGTGTTAGGATTGCCAAGGTCTAAGTCTGGACGAGATTCAATCTTTGTTGTTGTAGACAGATTTTCGAAAATGGCTCATTTCATTCCTTGTCATAAAACTGATGATGCCACACAAGTTGCGGATTTTTTTCTTTAGAGAGATTGTTAGATTGCATGGAATGCCTAACACCATTGTATCTGATCGCGATGCTAAGTTCCTTAGTTATTTTTGGAAAACCTTATGGTCTAAACTAGGAACATGATTAATGTTTTTCACAACTTGTCATCCGCAAACTGATGGTCAAACTGAGTTGTTAATCGAACCTTGTCTGCTCTGCTTAGATCTTTGGTTAAAGATCTTAGGCTTGGGAAGAATGCTTACCACTGTTGAGTTTGCTTACAATCATGCAATGCATTCTGCTACAAAGTTTTCTCCTTTTGAAGTTGTTTATGGGTTTAATCCTTTGTGCCCACTTGATATTTTACCCTTTGGCCTTTGAGTGAAAAGTGTTAGTACAGATGTCAAAGAGGAAGGCGGCCACTATCAAAAAGCTACATGACCAGGTTCGTGCAAACATAGCCAAGACCGAGATCTATAAAAGATATGCCAATCAGAAAAGAAAG
>NW_026015779.1:0-48634 GCF_020379485.1 Brassica napus | reverse complement strand
GGAATACCGAGGAAAAATAGTATAGTCCTCGAAAAAAACTGATGAATTCCGAGGAAATTTAGACGTTAGAGAGCCGTTGGAGAGCCGTTGGGGTTATTTTAAAAATTCGAGGGCAGAAAGTTTTTCCTCGGAATTTCCTCGAATAGATCTTGTCGATTTAGGGATTTGATTATACATTCCTTTTCCTCGGAATTTCCTCGGAATTTTCCGAGGAAATTCCGACGACGATAGAGTTTTCCTCAATTCCCTCGGAAAATTCCGAGGAAATTCCGAGGAACTTGGGGTTTTAAACCGAAAACAACGTTTTACGGATTGAATACACGTATATAACCTTCATTAAGTGTCTTAACCAGATTATGAAGTCAAACTTTGGTGTTTTACCCAATAACAACACTTTTATTTTACGATTGCATGAACGAAAACCACACAACATAAGAGAAACACTTATACACTTTAACAAACGGTAAAGGGAATACTTACAATTATTTTTGAAATTTTGTTATTCATGGTTTATGATCATCTATACAAAAATCCTCAATGGTATGCATTATAATTGTATAAGAAATGAAATACGGCGAAAATAATCGATGTTTTGAACCCCAACCCTGGTTCCTCAGAATTTCCTCGGTAAATTCCGAGGAAATTCCGAGGAAACCTGGTTCCTCCTCGAATATTTTCATTTAACCGGGTAAACCAAGCCGCCAAATTTCGCGAAAATGAATTAATGATTTCCGAGGAAATTCCGACGGATATAGTAAATATTTTCCGAGGAAATTCCGACGGATATTTCCGTCGGATCCCTCAATTTTATTAGGTCGAGCCCGACCTTCTTCCCCATTTCTCTCCGCCGCACTCTCTCTTTCCCCTGCGATTTCGTCGACTCCTCTCTTCTCCCTTGCGATTTACGGCGCTTTCTCTCTTCTCCCTCGCGATTTCCACCCTAATCCTCATGTATGAACCCTATCCCACTCTTTTAGGTTAGATTTGTATGGTTTTTAAGTAGATTTGATGATTTTGGAATGAGATTTATAGATTTTGTTAGGGTGAATGGTAGATTTGTGTAAAATCGAGTTTGATTATGTATTTCACTTGATTTGAATTTTTTTTTTTTGTTTTTATTAATTTTGTGGTTTTATAAAAATCGAATTTGTAATTATATATATATATTGAAAACGTTTTTTGTATATAAAATCTATTTTTTGCATTTTAAATTCATTTATATATTTATTAAACATTTTTAAAATCTATAAAACTTTTTTAAGATTAAAATCATATATATAATATTTAAAATCATTTTTTTGTGGTTATAAAACGTTTTATGTATTTTATATATAAAATATAAATTTCTATATTTATTAAACATTTTTAATATTATGAAAACTATTTTTTGTAATTATTTAACATTTTAAATATTTTTAAAACTATTTTTTGTATTTATTACTGTTTTTGCGATTTCTTTAACTATTTTTTTAATTTTTATACTATTTTATATTATTAAAACTAATTTTGTATTTATAAAACATTTGTTTTTTATAAACACTATTTTATTATTTTTTGTATTTATAAAAACTATTTTGTATTTATAAAAAGATGATTTCATATTTATAAAATATTTATATTTATTAAAACTAATTTTGTATTTATAAAACATTTTTTTGATTTATAAACACTATTTTATTATTTTTGTATTTATAAAAACTATTTTGTATTTATAAAAAGATGATTTCATATTAATAAAAATATTTATATTTATTATAACTAATTTTGTATTTATAAAACATTTTTTATTTATAAAAACTATTTTATTTTTTTTTGTATTATAAAAACTATTTTGTATTTATAAAAAGATGATTTCATATTATAAAATATTATATTTATTATAACTAATTTTGTATTTATAAAACATTTTTTATTTATAAAAATATTTTATTTTTTTTGTTTTTTAAATATGTTTTCTATTTTAATTTTAATTTTATATTTTCGAATTTCAATTTAAAAAAATAAATTATATTTTTTTTTTAATTTTGGAAATATTCCGAGGAAGTGTATCCCTCGGGATATTCCGACGACATCTTCCTCGGAATATTCCGAGGAAATTCCGACGAACTTGTGTTCCTCGGAATTTCCTCGGAAATTCATTCCTCGGAATTCCGTCGGAAATTTCCGAGGAATTTCCGAGGAAAAATGAAATTCCGAGGAGTTATTTCCGAGGACTTTTTTCGTCGGTATGTCGTCGGAATAGCGTTATTCCGACGACATACCGACGATTTTTCCCTCAGTATGTCGCTGTTTTCTTGTAGTGTATAATTTTTACAATTAGTTACCATAAACTATTATTTGTAATATTATTTAGACTATTTGGTAAGTGATGTTAATTAGTTTATACTTACTTTTTATTTTAGATTTAATTAAATTCGCCACGGTTAGTCGCCGCCAATTTTACCGTGTTTTCAAACATGGGTCAAAACACACGTGATTACGATTCACATATAACTATTGTAACATACATAACACTGATCATAATTAACTGAATGTACATATCAGCTAATAAATTTAATATAGAAACATTCAAACAGATACGAAATGAGCTATATAATAAACATAATATTTTATTTTTATTCTTATATGATTATATCTATAATTTTAGTCAAATTATAAAATATTTATTATAGGCTGGAATTGTGCGATTGGCTTTCTCTTATTTCATAAACTTGAAATCATGGGATTTTTTATATACTATATTAATTTCTCTTTATGTTAACTTTTTTCACAGCTAGTTTGTATAACTCATCAAATCATAAAAAATATTATTTTAGTAATTTACTGTGAAATTTATTGGAATTTTTCAAATGATTATGTATTCAAAAATGTTCTAAATAGTACTGGATTCTAATTAGATATGGAAAATGTTGATTGAATAAAACCAAATAATAATCTCGTAAGTATGATTAACAAATATAGAATATAATAACACTGAATTTTAGAGTTTTGGAGAGTCCCATCTTGCTAATGAGATGATGAAATTGTGATGGAAAGATCGGCTTAGTCAATTCAACCAATTGATGTTCAGTATTAATATGTAAAGTTTGGTTCCGCTGTTGCTCATTGTAGAGTCATTAATTAAATAACTGTACATTTTTGTTTGATTTGAATTTTATTAAAATCTATGAGACAACAATGATCTCTTGTTCATTAAAAGAATCAATACTAGAAAATTGTACATCGCATGTTTTCATATTTTTCCAAATCACCAAATGACATAACAATAAAATGAAATAACAAGAATGCAGTTCAAACAACAGTTAGCAAATCCTATTCATGTCAAGCCAGACAAAAATCACAAACAGAAACAACAAATATACTATATATAGAGGCAAAAACTCATTATATAAACGCCTCCCTCTCCATCACCAATCTACACATCTCATACAACAAATACAAGTCCTAGAGTTTTGTTTTGAACAGAAAAAAACTTGTAAGAGGAAAATGGCAGGAAAGGTGTATATGGTCATGGCATTGATAATGATGGGATTTGTTTTACAAGCATGCAATGGAATGAATGTTGATGTTGATGATGGTGATGATATCAAGCCAACAGAAGATTCAAGATTCTTTTGCTTCAGAGTCTGTTCCATTAGATGTGGCAAACAAAACAAGCCTTGTTACCAAAAATGTTTGCCAAAATGTGGTCTCCCACGACGACTTGCTAAACCAACAACATCTCCATCATCACCTTCCTCCACCGTTTGATCTTATTTCTTTTATCTGTGATTTTTGCCTCTAATATTTATCGAGCTAACTGGTAAAGATATCTTCTGTGTTTATCAAAAGAAAAAAAAAATTGAGAATTATTATAAACTATGATTATGTATCTGATACTTGTGTGACAAGTCAATTCAAACTTGATTTTCTATTATAAGGACATAGAAATACAAATGTGATCACAAATACAAAATTAGAAACATGGAATCTGATCATTATAATAACCTATTATTAAAACATCCATCAGCTTTGCCATGTTTCTGAAGCAATCTCTGAAAATGCCAAGTGAGGAAAACCTTCCCCCCTGCTTACTTTATGCACATTGCACTATGCTTGTAGTTAGACCTTGTGTGAAGTATACACCCTCAGTGATTGCACTCTCTACCGTCTGAAACAAACGGTTGAAGCAAGAACTAAAGGACTCGTCTTAAGAACACCAAAAAGGACAAGGACCCCTTCCTCTCTCTCTCTCAAGAGCAGACACCATTAACTAAGAACACTTTAAAACCCTCTCTTGTCAGGACAATCAGCTGCCCTGTGTCCTGAACTTCCACAATTAAAGCAAGCACCTCCAAAACTCCTAATTCACATACATCAATCAATCAGTTGATGCGGGCAAGTGTGAAGATTTTAACTTAGATTTGTTTGAAGCTTTAAAGAAAACTAACCTTTCCCGGGAAGGAGCTCTCCTGCTTGATGATCTTCTGTCACTACCACCACCAATCAACCAATCATCAGAACTTCCTCTAGAACTACCACCACCACGGGACCAGCTGCTTCCTCCACCACCACTGCTTCTACTTCTTCTGTCACTATCACCTCCCCAACTATCACGCCCTCGTGAAGAGCCTCCTCTACCTCCAAATCTTGACCCTCTAGAACCTCCTCCTCCTCCTCTAGGCATCCTGTCTCTGCTAGAGAACCGTCCATAGTTATCACTAGACGGTCCATCGTCTTGCAGCGGAGGCAACTACAATAAAACCCAAAAGATGTCAAGTGTTGTTAGTCAAAAAGGGTCTTATTGTGAATTTGTTATGTTTGTAGCAAAAGAGTGAATACCTTTGTTATCATGGAGACACTGTTTCCTTCTGGCATCTCTTTCTCCAGTAGATCTTTCGCTATGTCCTCTGGTAGATCAAAAACAGCTCCTTGCACCTGATAATATATTAGCAGAATCAGAGATCTCTATAAGACTACAATTTTGAAAAAAAAAAAAACTGCTGATGTAATGATCATTTCAATGTTACTAACCCTCTCATCTGCAATCAAGAAGATTTTTCCAACTTCATCCGCAGCTGGACCGTAAACATCTGAGAGAAACCAGTGACAGACCTCTCTGACAAGAAGCCTCTGGAGTTTGTTGAATCTCTTATCAATTGCAGAGTCACCCATCCCTGCAGTGGATGTTGAATGTTTACAGGACTCTCAAGAAGTACTCAAAAAGTATGAATGAGGATCAAACCTGTTCATGACTGAGGAGAGATCTAGATGAAGGTGGCTGAGAGAAACCGCTGAGGTGAGCCAGAGCTGCAGCTAAAGCATCAGTTCCTTTCTCCTCATGTAGTTTCTGAGCAGTTGCTGAGAAAAACTTTATAGACTCAGGATGAACACCATTTAGAGTAGACACCACTTGGTCTGCTGACGCTTCCAAGACATCTCCAACTGTTGGTGGGCTAATAAACTCAAATCTGCAGCCTACATCACGCTCCAGAGACCTCACGGTTCTCTTCTGACTACTAGAGTGCATTAGAATCGCAGAGCCTTCTTTTCCTGCACGCCCGGTACGTCCAGAACGGTGCACAAAGGTCTCTGGGTCATTAGGAAGTTCATAGTGGATAACCTGTAGAAGAGAAACGTCAGAACAAAGAAGACTTACTATGTATAGCTTCATATTGAAAACTTACTAGATCTACATTGGGGATGTCAAGTCCACGAGATGCAACATCAGTAGCAACTAGAACCGTGAACTTCCCTTGGCGAAAACCGTTGAGTGTTCTCTCTCTTTGATGCTGAGAGATATCTCCGTGAAGTGCCTCGGAAGCTATACTGTTTGATAACGCTAGAGAGACCTCATCTGCATCTCTCTTTGTTTGGGTGAACACAATCGTCTTGCCACCCTTTGCATACACCTTCAAGTTTTTGAAAATAGAACAAATCAGTATAGAACTAAAGACACTAGGCATGGGATTTTAAACCGAACCAAACCAAAAACCAGAACCAAACTAACCAAATTTTGTACCGAACTAACCAAATCTGAACCGAACTAACCAAATTTGAACCGAACTTATCCGAAATTTTAACAAATTTGAACTAAAATCTAACCAAAATCAAAAACTAGGATTTTCAAAAACCGAACAAACCAAATACCAAACCAAACTTTATTTTGGGTTAATTCGGTAAGATTTATGTCAAACCGAATTAACCGAACTACCCGAACTAACCGAACCCGAAAGCCTAAAAGACACCAACCAATCATCAACCATGTTTAAGGAAATAGCAAACTATAAGCTGAGTCATACTGTTATAAGGTCGCTAAGAATAGTGCGCTTTGATGTCGACGTAGCCGAGATTGCATAAAGTTTGATCCCCTCAGCGAGCTTCTCATCTTGGTCTCCAACCAGATCAATATTCAATGGACTGTCAAGATACTTCCTAGCCAACTTCTTCACCCAAGCAGGCATAGTTGCTGAGAACAGCATGCTTTGTCTCTTCTGCGGTAGATTCTCGAGAATCGACTCCACAGCCTCCTCAAACCCAACGGCAAGCATCTGGTCAGCTTCATCAAGCACCAAGTACTCAACTTCACCTAGCTTGAGGCTTCTTCCTTCTATCAAGTCAATGATTCTTCCGGGAGTTCCAACAACAACATCAACACCACGAGTGAGAGCACTCTGCTGGATGGTGTAGGAGACACCACCGTATACACAAACGGTGCTTAGATAAGGCGCAGACTCCTTGATCTCCTTCTCTACTTGCTTGGCTAGTTCTCGTGTAGGTGCAAGGACAAGGAACTTAGGAAGACGACCAGACTTCCTACTCATAAAAGAGAAAACCAAACATTTAGAAAACCATCAATGTAAACCAATGTTCTAAAAATCGGTCTAGGCAGCCGCACAAGCTAGCAAAGCCATTTTCTTAAAATCCAATTTATGTGATTCAAATCAGTTTAATTTGTTTAAAATCAATTAAAATCGGTCTAAATTAGTTTAATCAAGTAATAATGTTAGTGTAAATCCATAAATTTGTCTAATATTTTTTTAATCTAATTTTTATAATTCGTCAAAATAATTTTACAATTAGACACAAACAACTAAAATATCTAATAAAATGTAAACTAGATAAAAAATAATTGGTTAAATCGATTTAAACATTTTAAATCGGTTAAAATTGGTCTAAATTTGTTTAATCAAACAATAATGTTAAATTGTTAATGCAGATCATAAATTTGTCTATTTTTTTGTATATCTAATTTTTATAATTCATCACAATAACTTTATAATTAGACACAAAAAAACTAAAATATCTAATATAATTGTAAAATATATCAATATTATCGTCTAGTCACTAATCCTCTATAGAGCTACTAGTTACAGCTTAACAATATCTTGAACATTTGAGTAAACAAAATGAATGTAAAGCTAACAAAAAAAGACCTGAAAGCAGAGTAGTCTCCAGCTTGTTCAGTGAGGCGTTTGATGATAGGGATACCGAAAGCTAAAGTCTTCCCAGTTCCCGTCTTAGCACGAGCTATGATGTCTCGTCCTTGCAGCGCAGGAACCAGCACAGCCCTCTTCAGACACAACACAAAAACAGTATGTCAATAATACAGATAAAGGACAAGACTTTAAGAGTTTTCAGAGTGAAAAGGATGAGACTTTAAAACCTGAATCGGGAAGAGGTGAGTGATACCACGCTTCTCGAGAGACTCGCCGAGACGCTGAGGCAAGCCGAGTTTCGAGATAGCGAGCTCTTCACCATCGTCTTCTTCTGAGCCGTTGTCGGAAAGGCCGAGGCTTTTGAAGGCTTCTTCGCTGAGAACGGAGTTGGGAGTTGCGACGGCGGAAGAGGAGTGGATGAGACGAGTTGTTCGAAGAGAGATGGGAGGAGAAGAAAGGGTTGTCTAGAGAGAGAGGTGAGAAACAGGACCTCTTTTGGGAAGTGGGTTTTGAGGTTTCGAGGTGGGGGACTTGGTAAAGTGATGGAACTCCCACCGTCGACGCCATTTTTGGATACTCGCCGGAGGAGGAAGGGGAAGGATAAGGTGAGAGTGATGATGAGTTTTATGAAAGGGCTTTGTTTCTCTTATGTAATTTGTTTCTCGCCAAGTGGCGTAGATATGATGGGCCTTTTTATGGGCCGGGGTATGTATATTCAGGTCCATTCTGAGCTTGTATATTTTCTTGGGAAAAATTAGTTTCATTCCCTTGCTCATAAGTTTTTTTACCCCACGTCGAAGTATCTACCAAAACCCAAACTAAAAAAGCTGAAATCGAATCTGTATCGCTATACAAAAATATCTGAACGGGACTTGTGAGCTTAGTATTTTAGGGTTTAGAAAATATGAAAATATATGAAATTAGTTAAATATGTTAATATTTATATATATACTAAGATAATTTAGATATTTTATGACATTCTAAAGAATTTTTTAATTTGTTTTTATTTTTTTTTATTTTAAACATATTAGTTAGTTTAGATCATTTAACAATTTTTAATTAGATTTGTGAATGATTAGATTTGGACGATTTTATACATTGGTTAAAATCTGACCCGAACCGAATCCAGAAGAAATCGAAGCGAACCCGACCTAATAATATTTAATATTTAGTAAAACATGAATGAAACTTATAAGCATAACATCAAAATCTCAACGTCCAAATCAACTAAACTGAAACCAACTAAGCTCCATAATGTCCATGCCTAGTTACACAAGTTGTGTTATTTAATGTACAAACTATATAATAAAGAAAAAAATCTCTCAAATATATGTTGTTTATTAATATAAATATAGATGAATGTTATTTTCTTATATATATATATATATATATATGATATTTTGTATATTTATAGTAGAAATGTTTTTGTTTAAAAAATAACATTTTTAAAAATTGGTTTTTATAATTTCTCTACTTTAAAGACAAATATACATGTGAGCTATATATATTTCCTCAGTCCCACACTTTCACCACACCTTTGACAAGTTTAATACAATTTTTCTCTTGCTGATGTAAAGAGTACAGCTAAATAAAATGAAACTTGCGACAAATGATGATATTGTAGTTTTATAAAGAGAAAAAGACTAGAATAGCACTAAACGAAGTTTTGTTCCCAAAGTAGCACTCAAGGCTCAAAGTCACAAAAATAGGTTTCATTAAAGAGGTAAATATATATTTATACCCTTGAGTTAATTAATCCAAACCTTAGGGTTTAGAGTTAAGGGGTGGGGTTTTGGAATTAGGGTTTAAAATTTATAAAAAATAAATACTAAAATAAAAAATAAAAATTTAAAAAACAGTTTCAAAAAGTATTTTTCAATTATAAAAAGAAAACTTGAAAAAAAAAATTAAAAAAAAAATTTTAAATTTTTTTTAAAAAATTTCGAATCTGAAAACATGTAATCTGAAACTATAAAAAAAATTATATTTTTTTATTTTTTTATTTTATTTTTTATTTTATTTTATTTATTTTTTTTATTTATTTTTGTTTGTTTATTTAATTTTAAACCAAGGGTATTAGGGATACTTTACCCTTAATGAATGTCATTTTTGTGACTTTCTCTTTCTAGAACTATTTTTGAGACATAAACTTCAAATGTGCTATTATTGACAATTGCCCTTTTATAAATGTAATTTAGAATAATGAACCGTCTATTAAACTCACTGGATTTGGTAGACTCGTGATTCTTAAGTAGAAAATTAAATCATTCCAAAAATAAAATAAAAAAACGGTAGAAAGCGAAATAATTAATCAAGGTTTGATGTATACACAGGCTGGAATAGATGGACGTTGATTGGATTCCAACTCGTTGATCTAAAACATCTTAATTTTTTTTATCTCTTTTCGAAACTTGCTCTGCTCTGGAAAGCCCATCTCCTCCTAAAAGCTTGCTCCTTTCTCAAGAAAGGAAGGAAAGGCTTATCAAAACCCTCATCTCCAAATCCACAATCTTCCTCAAATTTAGGTTTTTTTTTTTTTCTGTTACTACGGTTACATTGCTCTCTTCCCCATCTCCAATTCACACGAATCATCGAACCCACCACGTAAAGTTACCAACTTTGGTAATCACGATCACGGATCTTCGATTCATCAAACCCACAACGTAAAGTCACCAACTTTGCTTTTCCCCCCTTAGATCCGTCTCAGGTTTGTTACCAAAACCTCTCCTTTTGCTTGATTACATAGTTTGTTGATAGCGAGATTCGCGTTTTGTTGTCCTGTTTGCAGAAATGGCGGATTCGATTCCGTTTTATCTCAACATTGTGGCGTTTCTGTGCACTGTTGGAGCCATTGCTCTTGCAATATTCCACATCTATAGGCATCTCTTGAACTACACGGAGCCGACTTATCAGAGATATATTGTACGCATTGTCTTCATGGTCCCGGTTAGTACTCTCAGCATCTCTAACCTGTTGACATTGCTTAGTTCTTAACATGTTCTTGATTGGTTTGCTTCTCCTCACTGTGCTACAGGTGTATGCCTTTATGTCATTCTTGTCTCTTGTCCTCCCTAGAAGCTCCATCTACTTTGATTCCATACGAGAAGTGTGAGTCTTCCTAACACTCTGATTGTGCTTGAGAATTGAGCTTAGAAGTGTTAACTGTGTTTTACTCTTTAGTTTGGAGTCTCTTTGATTAATAAATCACAAAGATCTTATTTAGTCTAAGAATGCCTAAGATCAATGTCTTCTTAAATTCGTTGAGATCACCAATGATCTACCGAAAACAAGGAACAAAGAAAAGTCTCTTAACTTTTATTAATCAAATCATAAAACTCATCAACTACATAAAACCATAGCCTCAAAAACTATATATAATAAAACATAAAAACCCTAAAACAATAAAGATAATTATCTAAATAACTAATAAAACAAATAATAAGATATTTGGAAATATTCCAAATACTTATCTACATCAAGAATTGAGCTTAGAAGTGTTAACTGTGTTTTACTCTTAGTTTGGAGTCTCTTACTAGTTCATTTTTAATGTCAATGGCCTTGTGACATTAATGTTTCTAATGAATTTTTATTGGTGTGTTTCAGTTATGAAGCTTGGGTGATTTACAACTTCCTATCCCTGTGTTTGGCTTGGGTTGGAGGTCCAGGAGCAGTAGTGCTCAGCTTAAGCGGCCGCTCTTTACAACCATCATGGTGTCTCATGACTTGTTGCTTTCCTCCCTTAACACTCGACGGGTAAGTTTACATTTATCTAATAGTATCTTGAGATGTATACTAACACATGTGCCATGTTACAGGCGTTTTATTCGGAGATGCAAGCAAGGTTGTCTGCAATTCGTAATCCTGAAGCCTATCCTGGTGGCTGTCACACTAGTGCTTTACGCGAAAGGGAAGTACAAGGACGGAAACTTTAACCCTGACCAAGCGTATCTCTATCTGACCATCATCTACACCATATCCTACACAGTGGCTTTGTACGCGCTTGTGCTGTTTTACATGGCGTGCAGAGATCTGCTTCAGCCGTTCAATCCGGTCCCAAAGTTTGTGATCATTAAGTCGGTGGTCTTTCTAACTTACTGGCAGGTACATTTTGGCTTCAACTCTTGGCTTTTTGCTAATTGCTATCTTCCAGATATAGTTGTTTTTGTAGGCATGCCGGTTTGGTTAGTTTGGGTTATTCAGTTAGTTCGGTTCATCATAAATCTTACCGAATTATCCAAAATTAAGTTTGGTTCGGTATTTTGTTAAGTTCGGTTTTGAAAATCCTACCGAAGTTAGTTGATTTTAGATTTTGGTTTAATTTGTTAAAATTTCGGATAAATTTGCTTAATTAGGTTATTTCAGTTAGTTGGTTTGAAATTGGTTATTTCGGTTCGGATTGTTGGTATTGTTTGGGTATAAACTTTCTTTTTAAAGAAGAAAACCGAAATAACCGATTACAGAACCGAAAACCAAAGTTTTTCAAACAAAAAACTACTAAACCGAACCGAACTAACTTTGGTTCGGTTCGAAGGTTTGGTTCAAAATCACAGGCCTAGTGTTTTTGCTAAGTTTGTTCCGTGACCCTCTTCTTTGTACAGGGTGTTCTAGTCTTTCTTGCTGCAAAATCTGGATTCATAAAGACGCAGAGGAAGCAGCTCATTTTCAAAACTTCATAATATGTGTTGAGATGCTTATTGCTGCAGCATGCCATTTCTATGCTTTCCCATACAAGGAGTATGCAGGTGCCAACGTTGGTGGTTCTCGCAGTTTCTCAGGGAGCTTAACACATGCTGTGAAACTAAACGACTTTTACCATGACACTGTTCACCAGGTTAACTAACTAACTCATGTTGTTTTGTGATTCAAATAATTTGGTTTCCTGATGATTGGTTATTATTACAGTTTGCTCCTACTTATCATGACTACGTACTCTATAATCACAACGAGGGTGGTGAAGAGGGGACAAAGAAGTACCGGTCGAGAACCTTTGTGCCAACTGGCCAAGAGATGGATGCAATGAGAAAGAACAAACCAGTGTTTGCAAACAAGATAGATGGTGTTTCGGTTTCAAGTAGTCTATCTTCAAATGCAAGCTCGCCGAAAAGCTCCAGCGTGACATCTGATCCTGTGCGCTCTGAAGCTGTGAAGTCTTCTTTGCTCGTTGACGCCTCGGATTCTCTTGATACAATGTATGATATGACGCTCATTGACATTGATATATCTAGTTTCCCAAGCAATGTCCCTCAGCTAATGAAAGTGGGCCTAGATAGGAGCAGAAGAAGAAAAGATGTAGAAAGCACCGTTTAAAGGTACAAAAAACGTGCTCCTATGAGTTGGATTCGGATGAATCTTCTCAGGTGTGTTCTTAGTTGGAAGATGTTAGTAGAAGACTTGAGGATAAATGAAAAGAGCTTCTAAACCAGTTTGCATTTACTATTTGTAGCTTTATATGATGAGTCTTCTACTTGCATTCTCTCTTGCAGCATGTTTCATGTTTCTTGTGAATTGCTTAAGCAGCCAGAAACGTTATTCATATACGTGTAACTAGTTGAGTTGCAGAATCTTTGGAAGTTTACATTTTGTGTGTTCCATGGCGTTTGAGAGCATTGTAAGGCCTTGAAACTGTTTCAATGGCTAAGGTTAACCAACCACTTATCATAATTTGAATTAATAAAAAGTTCAAACAAATTCTTTTGATAAATTTTCTTTTAGCACTAATATTTTAAAAATCATAGATCTATTGGGACTGATGTCTTTTGCATTTATCCTCTCTTCTATTCATGTTGCCAAATGATTACACAGCTAGCCACTCAGTGGCTTCTCTTCATTTAGATATATAACTTCTTAAACAATCATTGCACATGGCTCTCAGTTTTCCTATAAACTATAACATCAATTATTTATTATTTTCTCTCTATGTGACAACCATAGCCACATAGGTCATGTACATGGCAGGTGCAGTCTCTCTCTGACTCATGTGGTTAAACAAGAACTTCAAAACTTTCATAAGACTTGGGGATTTGTGGTTTTTAATAAACACAAAGCAGGAATATAGCCATGTGGTTTCAGAATCTTTCCCTCACTCTCTTATCATTTTAATGGAGCCCTTTCTCTCATCAATCATCATCCAATGTTTTTTGTTTGTATTACTCAGCTGTATCTCATTGCTTTCATTACTCATTTAAGTACTTCCTTACTCTCAGTCACAATCTTTGAAAATATTTCCTTCTCTCTGTTTTGTACATCTTCAAAACAACAACAGTAAGCTCAAGATGCTACAGATTATTGGTAAGACCCGGTCAAGATCAGCATGCCGCTACCAGAAGCTAAGTCATCATTACGAGAAGGCTACCACAAGAGCTATACGACATCACGAGGGGAAGAAATAGAGGGTAGGTCAAAAGGGTTTAGACTAAACCGACCAAGGAAGCTGGTTCTTAAGGCACTTGTTTTGCCAAGAAGGTTCTTGAGCATTTACTCACGTATAACAGATAAAATGAACAGAGAAGGTTTCTATTTCAATCTTATTATCTCTTCTCACTGGGGCTTCCCTATATTGTTAGAGAATAAGCTGAGGTTTTGACGTTTGTGACTTTTGTATAGACCCAAAAAGAGATCAAAAAGAGAGGAATGATGAAACTGTACCCAAAGGCTACTTATAATGTTAAACCAAATGCTTATGATGGTTCGGTCTGTCTTATTTTTTCCATGGTTCAGACTTGACATCAAGTAACTAGCGAGTCCTCTCTACTTTCTTGAGTTGCTTAGCAACATTTTTGAGAAAATATCAAAAGTATATGGTTGGTTGGTTGCTCAATAATGAATCACTCATACTTGGTCCACAAGCTTTACTTCTTGTCCCGCAAGTTATCTTTGATACACTAATACACAAATCTTATATTAGTAAGCCAGACAGAAAGTGTCTAAAATTTAATGTTAAGTGTGTATTCAACTGATCATGGGACTGAACTTATGTATATCTTCATTTATACAGAAGTTCATGTTACGAGCAGCTTCTCAACAGTTCACACTTCATCGACCATAATCTCACTAAGACATGCCACAGGTCATGTTGATTGCAATGTTTAGTACATTATATGGCATTTTGTATGGGATTAGTCGTTGACAATACAAGAGATAGAGTAGTAAGCCCACTTTAAACATATTATTTAGTATAATTGCTGGAGATTAAGCGTGACAGATAAAGCATCAATTAAAGAAGAGATAAAAGGCAAGAAGAGAGATAGCATGATAAAGGAGATAACCACTTTACAGAACATAAAGACTTTACAAAACAGAATGTGATGATTTGTGACAACCACCTTGTGTTTTATATGTGTTATAATCAGAAGCAACACATTTAAAGATTGAAGCTTGTCTGTAAAGTAAAAAAGTTTTTTTGGGTCACTTTTAAGGGAATCAAGAAGTATCATTATAAAGCTGTAAAAGGGTATAGCATTTTCAAGAAGAAACCATTTTCAAGAAGAAACCATATCTGAGAAGGACAAGGCTATATGAGGAGTTTGGTGTATAGGAAGATGTGGTGGATTGTTCATGGAAGGAAGAACAAGAGGAACTTACACCGCGATTTTGAGGTGTTTTGTGAAAACATGAGCTTCTGATTCACATAATTTTCAATATTAGACATGGAGTTTAAAACAAAAAGTGTTATGATTTGGTAGAATAAGAGTATATGTGACTTGGGGAAAGACTTGGAGGATATACTAAAGGGGAGACTAGAGACTATAGAGGAGGAACCTGAAGCGGAAGAGCGAGAGTGGTTAGGAGAATCTCATAAGCCAATGTTGGTTAAGGCTAAGATGAAAGTGGAGAAGGGAAAAGCAATAGTAAAGGCAAAAGTGAAGAGTGGTAAAGTGTTTTACATGTTGTGTGTTATTGGTTTAGCCTCTAAACGTGGTTTTAATGATCTTGTTCTTCACTAAATCCTAATTTTTTTTTCATCTTCTTGACGAACGTGTATATATATGTGTGTATTTTATCTCTGTTACACTTGTGTAATATGTAGTTTTGTGTTCATTCTTGTGACATTTACTAAATGAAAAAAGTTGAAGTGATGAATCAACCATGCATCAACTAATAGTATTAACTTCTAAAACTCATGAACTTCACATAGTATATAAATTTTGTTTTAAAAGCTTTAGGATTGATATGAGTGATGTTTCAAATATCAGCTAGTATGAGATCTATTTTCCTAATTATAGCACTCTTTTTATTCTCTCTTCTTACGATTCTTGCAACAACCGTAACCGAGCCACGTCCAACTCCTATATTGAGACATGACAACCAAAGCAGCGACCTCTTCTCTGCCATTTCCGACATGAGAAGAGAATCTTACTATGGTTTTGTCACCCTTCTCCATGTCCTCAACGATACAAATGTCTTCAAGAACCAATAGATTATTTTCTTGATGCCTAACGACGAGGATCTGTCTCATGCAGACTTGAGTCAAGAGAGTCTTGAGACGTTTATCCTAAGACATAGGATTCCTGCTTGGCTTGGGATCAACCACATGCTTCGTTTCCCGAACAAAACACTTGTTCCTTGTAGCATCCCTGATAAAATGTTCACCATTACAAAGTCTGGTGGGTCGGGACTTTTTGTGAATAATGCGAGGATAGTTTCTCCTAATATTTGTCAGAACTCTCGCATATCTTGTCATGGAGTCAGCAACATTATCACATTCATTGAAGCCTCCTTTTCAAAAGGAATGTTAGTCTCACTTAGTCTAGGCACTTGAAGCTGTCTCTATGTTTTCAGAAAATTTGGAGGGTGTAATTAATGTTTTCAGAAAATAAGAGTTGTAGATTTCTCAAAGTCATGTAAAAAGAGTTGCAATGTGCCCATTAAACTCTATACTATCTTGTTGCAAATTTTTATTTCCAAAGAAATTGGTTGAATAATTCATCATGTATGTTCATAACTGGTTCTCATCAAAGATATGTTGTCAGAAACCAACTTCGGTCGGGACAACAAAATCAAATATGTATCCATGTTGTGTTTAATGGCAATTGGTTAAATAGAGAATGGTAAAAGTTCTGGCTTAGAAGATTGTAATACATATATCCAGTATAGATTTTTTTTCATTTTTTAACATGGAACTATTACTACAAATATAAATAAGTACCTATAAATATTAATATATCTTTTGTCGGCCTATAAATATTACTATACCTTTTGTCGGGGTAGTATTTAATTATATCGATGTATCTCAAAAAAATTAGAAATTTGCACTAAATTATTTTATAAGAGATGTTTTAATGTGAGTTTTTGTGATTTTGAGATATCTATACTATTAAAAGGGAAAGAGTTTTAAAAAATCTACCTATGAAAAGTTGTTGGACCCTTTCATTAGACTTAACTATTTTTTTGGTCTCATCTTATTTTTCTCAAACTATGCAATATTTTTAATGAAATCATTTATTGCTTCTCATTGTTTAGGAAACTGAATATAAATGATATTTATGAATATAAAAATCTATGTTACATGGAAACGGGAGCGGGTACGTGGAAGCGGAAGCGTATGGAAGCGCAGAAGCGAGATTTTAAAAAAAATTAGGAAGCGGGTACGTATTGGAAGCGTATATATATATATACATATATAAGAATTTTTTAAAAAAATCTAGAACTAAAAATTATATTATTTAAATTTAAAATAAATCATTTATATTTATGATAATTATATGATTTCATATTAAAACTGTGAAATACACATAAATTAAATTATTATATAATTATTTTTATTACTTTATAATTAATTGACATAATATATTTGAATATATGATTTATCTTTAATAAATATCTCAATGCATAAAGATAATTTATAGTATTAATTTTAATTGTTTTATATTTCTATTCAATCTATTCAATACTATTAAAATTTAGATTTTATATAAATTAAAATTAAAATTTTATATTTTATTGATATAAGATATTGTGTTTTTTTTAAGAATGGAAGCATGATTCCAAAACGGAATCGTAAGCTTCCAACGTGTTTTTTAAGAGAATATTTTAGAAGCGTTTGGAAGCAAGATTCCGTAAGCTTCCACAAGGTTCCGATTCCGATTCCGGTTCCGAAGCGGGAAGCGTACCTCCGATGAAGCTTCCGTGCAACGTAGATAAAAATAGACTCTATGAATTCAGTAATATTTTATTAAATTAACTTTCCGTAAATTTTTTTATCGTATTTTTTGAATATGAAAATTTCACAAACCAATATTGCATTCTAATATAGTACTACATATAATAGAAATGTTGTTATTGAATTCTACGTGTTGTAAAACATAGGTTTCTAAGACAACCTTTATCATAACATATATATATATATAAATATATATATATATATATATGTATGTATAAGTTTGTAGACAAGTGTTTGAGCACGATTTATAACATCTGAAATATTCTTTTTATACAAACTTGCATAAATATATAGGCCTTTATTTTTTACATATAGATTCAGTAATATTCTAAAGAATGCATTGTTAATAAGTGCTAACCTATTTTACCAGCTACAAATTCATATCATGTAAACCCAATTATTATTAATGAAAATTGATGATGAAATTTAAATAATGTATATACAATATATATATAATATTAACTGACTTTTATACAATTTATATATAAACTTACTAGAATTGCAAAGCATCCTATATTTATATCAAACCAAATATTTCATATAAAACAACTAATTAAATATAAATTTTAAACACTTAAGTAAATAAAAATCATAAATTTAAAAATATATTAGAAGTTTCATTCATCTCTTAAAATATTATTGAAGATTATTTATTTTTTCTACCAGGTCAACGAAATGTCGGGTCACACTTGATTGCGGATTTTTTCGAAGTTTACATGCTTTAAATTAACGAGTTTTCATTAATCTAAACCAGTTTAGGTACAAGTCATCATTTTTATCGGTTCGACCACGGATCCAAACTCGATATAAAAATA
This sequence comes from Brassica napus, assembly GCF_020379485.1. Classification (NCBI taxonomy): domain Eukaryota; kingdom Viridiplantae; phylum Streptophyta; class Magnoliopsida; order Brassicales; family Brassicaceae; genus Brassica; species Brassica napus. The sequence goes on along the minus strand of NW_026015779.1, from coordinate 30,242 downwards.
TTGTTCTCATCTAATTTAAAATAATTTATTTAAAATAATAGACATTGAGTCTAATCAAACCTTATAATGTTTAAAAAAAATCAAACGATTAAAATATAATTACATTAAATAACTAAATAAAAATAATAATTTATTTTTTGATATAATACAATTTTGTCACATAATAATGGATAACAAGACTAAAATACTAATTCATATCATATATTTTTATCAGAAAAATAATCCGCGCTTTTAAACGCGGGTCAAAATCTAGTTCCAGTGTTATAATTTATATTATTTTGTTGTCAAAAAAATAAATTACATTATTATATTATATTGGATTATTACTATCTTTTGGATAATTGGAAAGATTTGACTCGAAAAAGAATAAAGAAAAAGACCAGCGATACCGTATCTATTAAATTAAATTGTAAATTAATAAAGTCGTTAATTAATTAATTGAGAGAGAACAGCGACAGCGAAGGTTTCTGATTGGAAACGAAACCGAAGTGAAGCCGTGTAGGAGACAGACAACAGCAAACAAACAAAAAAAAAAAAATCAAACTCCTGTTTCTCTCAATTACTCAATTTCTCATCGACCATCGTCCTCTCCTTTCGATTCCGATCTTCCTTTTTTTCTTTCTGAATTCGAAAACGGCGTCTGGTTAATGCCTGGAAGCCACGGGGAGATTACGGTGGTTGAACAGAACAGAGTCGATAACGACAACAAGAAGACAGGAAGAAGAAGGAAGAGGATGATTCTGAGAACGGGAACCAATTAGTAAAGCCCTTGATTTCAAAACCCAGGAAGCAATTTACAGACAGGTTCAGAAGAAACACAAATCACGTTATGGGTCGTGTAAAGGAGGATGCTTTTCTGGGATGAGACCTCTCAGAAGAGAGGAGGAGGAGGAGGAGGAAGAGGGTTCTCCTTCATCTTCAGCTCGTGATATGCTGAGAGTTATGTTGGAGAACAATGATTACTTCTCTGACGAGTGCAATCCACATCGATGATTACTTTTTTAATTTGTTGTTGCTCAATTTGTATAGTACTTTTTTCTTCATCTTCTGGTTAAGTCAATCAATGCCTATGAGTGTTTTTCTTATGATGATATCTAAAAAAATAGAAGATTCTTGTCTTAACAGAGATTTTTTTTTTAAAAAGCAAATTCTCAACACAACTATCATTAAATGGGAAGAAGAATCAATAAGAGTTTCTAACCCAATCTCATTCTCTCTTCTCACTGGCTAAGATTTTGACTTTGTATATATATATACCAAAAAAAGAGATCAAGAACAGAGGAATGATGAAACTGTGACAGCAAGTGGGAAGAGCGAGTCCTTTCTACTTTGTTGAATGCTTAGCAACATTTGTGAGAAAGATCAAAAGTATATGTTTGTGTTGGTTGCTCAATAGTGAATCGACTTTACATCACTCATATTTGGTCCACAAGCTGTACTTCTTGTCCTGCAAGTTATCTTTGATACACTAATGCACAAATCTCATATTAGTAAGCCAGAAGTGTCTAAAATTTAATGTTAAGTGTGTATTCAAGTAATTCAACTGATCATGGGACTGAACTTATGTATACCCTTCATTTTTTATATATAATTAGGAAGTTCACACTCAATATAATCTCACTAAGACATGTCGGCATTAGAAAGAAGAACTTATGAACAAACATATCATAAATAGGACACATCAATAAAAAAATTAATATGATATAGAAAATACACCGACTAAATTTTTTTTTCCTATTGTATTATCGTTTCAATATTTGTTTAAATCCCTTGAAATAATTATGTGTTAACTCTTATGGAAAATCATTACAAGGTATGATTTTGGTTGATCTACAGAAATTTTATTTTAAAAAAGGCGAAGAGTCACTCTATATTTTATGGTATAATCACAAAAGTGAAATTATGCAGAATAAAAGAATCTGTTTGAGATCATTTAGATCAGAAATTACCAAAAAGCAAGTAACAAAAAGAACATTTATGAATATATGAATGAGCCCTAGTTCCCTACAAATTAAATTTGAAAAATAAATGATTAACACCAAATCATATAATTAACGTGAATCAATAACGAAATAAGTTAATATATTTACAACGGTATCAACCAACACCAATTTAATTGAAACAATTTTTTTTATTTTTTCATGATTCTAAAGTATCAACACTTTTACTCTAACTTTGTAGCAATTTTTAGCGGGCTCAATATCTCTAATAAGAAAAAATGAAACAATCTTCTTTTTTCAAAAAGACAACATTTGAAAGTGTTTCATCTTCTCTATTAAAAGAGAAGTACAATTTTTATCTACTATAAAAAATTATACTAGGTCCATTTCGTCAATTATCTCTATTTAATTATTCACATTATCTATTAAATATACAACACTTCTAAAAATTCTTAATAATTATAAAGATATTAATATTAAATCAATTTTAATTGTAGTTTAAGAGGTTGATTGTTTGCAGATTCTAGATTAGATTTTGGTTTTTGTTTTTGTTTTTGTAGAATCTACTTCTTCTCCAATCAAGAATTTTGGTAAAATAGATTTCTTATTTTTTAGGGAAACCATATTTTAACTTTTATACAATTTCACTCATAGAAACCAAAATCCATATGTTATGGGTTTCTAATGCAAAATCAATAACTAAAATCTAAAATCTAAAATCTATAAACTAAAAAAAAAAATCCAAAAACCAAAATCTAAAAACTAACAAAACAATCATCGCCTATTATTTACTTTTAGTTATTATGAAATCTTTTAGAGAAATATTTAACAAAATCTTACTAAATTTTTTAAATATATTTTTAAAGTAATGCATGATTATTTTCGTAATTTATTAATATATTATTATTAAAAATAAATTTTAACAAACTTTTATTACAAAAATAAAATTATAAGCTGTTTTATAAATTTTATAATTGGTAATATATGAATTAAAATGAAAATTATATTGAATTGGTAAATTACTATAATATACTAAAATAATATGATTTTGTCATCTTTTTAAAATATAATATACTAAAATTAATATAATATACTAACATAATATGATAGATGTTCTATGTATACAATATACTAAAATAATAAAAATGCTAAAATATACTTTAAACACAACATGACATTATAAATTGTCCTGAAAAATATACTTTCTATAGTATAACTAAATAAAAATTTAAAATGTAGTGTATGCAAACTGTAGAAATTTTAAAAATATATATATACTGAAGGAGTTTCTCTATTTGATTATTTTATATTATGAATTTATTTCACCGAACTAAAAAATATATTAGTATATAATAACAATTAATAACAAAGTAAAATGTATAAAAAATAATTATATATAAATAATGCCGAATAATAAACCTAACCAAAGATTACAGAGTTACAAAATATATATAACCCTAAAATGTAAATCATATATTTAAAACATTTACGATATATCAAAATTATACATTTATATGATAAAAATTATCTCAACAGAGATTTTTTTTTTTAAAAAGCAAATTCTCAACACAACTATCATTAAATGGGAAGAAGAATCAATAAGAGTTTCTAACCCAATCTCATTCTCTCTTCTCACTGGCTAAGATTTTGACTTTGTATATATATATACCAAAAAAAGAGATCAAGAACAGAAGAATGATGAAACTGTGACAGCAAGTGGGAAGAGCGAGTCCTTTCTACTTTGTTGAATGCTTAGCAACATTTGTGAGAAAGATCAAAAGTATATGTTTGTGTTGGTTGCTCAATAGTGAATCGACTTTACATCACTCATATTTGGTCCACAAGCTTTACTTCTTGTCCTGCAAGTTATCTTTTGATACACTAATGCAGAAAATCTCATATTAAAAAACCAGAAGTGTCTAAAATTTAATGTTAAGTGCATATTCAACTGATCAAGGGACTGAACTTATGTATAATTAGGAAGTTCACACTCCATATAATCTCACTAAGACATGCCGACATTAGAAAGAAGAACTCGTGAACAAACATATCATAAATAGGACACATCAATAAAAAAATTAATATGATATAGAAAATACATTGACTAAAAATTTCTTTTCCTATTGACGTTCCAAGATTTTTTTTAAATCCTTTGAAATAATTATTTGTTAACTCTTATGGAAAATCATCACAATGTATGATTCTGGTTGATCTATAAACATTTATCTTAAAAAGTAGAGGAGTCACTCTATATTTTATGGTATAATCACGAAAGTGAAATTATACAATTTTTTTTTTTTGAGATAACTTAGATCGAAAATTACCAAAAGACAAATCACCAAAAGAACATTTATCAATAGATGCATGAGCCCTAGTTCTCTACAAATTAAATTTGAAAATAAGTGACTAACACCAAATCATATAATTAATGTGAATCAGTAACCGAAATAGTTTAATATATTTACAACGGTATCAACCAACACTAATTCAGTTCAAATGCTCATCTTCCCTAAAGTAAACACTTAACCAAACATTTACTCATATCGGGTTTACAAAAAACTATTTGTACGGGTCGAGATACAAGGATTTGGAGTGAGTCTTGGGTTCCAGACTCAGTGGCTCGACCACCTAGACCTGCTGACCACATTGTTTACAGACTACCCCAACTTCTTGTTTAGTCTTTTATTAGGAATGATACCAATGAGTGGGATATACAACTTTTACGGGAATTCTTTCACCAAAATGATATCTCTTTGATATTTGAGTTAAAACATTTTCACTCTCTTACTCCGGATGGATATGTTTGGAACCACACAAAATCAGGAGTGTATTCAGTTAAAACCGGTTATGACCTACTCCGATCGACCAAGCTGAGTCTTACACATGAAGCGGTTTTAGAATCGAGTATCACGAGCCTTCAGAGCCATGTGTGGAAGATAAAAGCTCCGAGTAAGATGAAACATTTTTTGTGGCAGGCTATCTCGGGCAGTGTGGCGGCGGCATAGAGGCTCACTTATCGACACCTTGGCACCGCTAGGATTTGTCCTAGATGTGCTGGTCCAGTGGAGTCGATTAATCATCTTCTTTTTGAATGTCCCCCATCCTTGTAGGTTTGGAGTTTATCGGACTATCCGTCCCTTCCGGGTTACTTCCCGAGTACATCTATATACCAAAACATGAACTTTCTGTTTTGGAAGAGAAAAGTGGTGGCTCCACTAAGACCAAAATTCGATATTTTCCCTTGGATCTGTTGGTACATTTGGAAGACGAGGAACGACAAACTTTTTAATGGGAAAGTCGTATCCTCGATCGACACTCTCCAACACGCGTCTTTTGAGGCAGAATATTGGACGAACGCTAACAAAAAGGAGGAGGCAAGCGAGGATCATGACGATCCTCCTACGTCATCCTCCTAATATAGAGATTGAGACAGTGCCCCCTTGGATACCTCAAATCCCTACCTGTCAAATTGATGCGTCATGGATCGATAATGACAGTATCAATGGCTTAGGGTGGAGTCTTAAGGATCAAATGGGTTCTGAATATTTCGGACTACGGGCATGCAGTAGGAGCCTCTCAGCCTTGCACGCTGGATTGGCCAACATTCACGTCAGAGCCCGAGATGTTCCAGAGATTACAGGAGGATTTCGAGGATGTGAGTGTGTCCCATATTCCTCGGAGTAAGAATAATCGGACGGACTCGCTAGCAAAAGAAGTAAGGTCCAAAGGCTATATTTATTTCCATGTAGATCATACCCGGCCAGACGGAGGTGCTCTGTGGAGAATCAGCTCGTCCGACCACCTATTGATCTAGTTTTAAATGGGTAGCTGACAAAAAAAGAAAACTATGTGGATTCAGTTCTGATTCGTCGACTCTCTTGAAAACAAACACTGATACATGAAAAATAGTCATAACCAAAAGGATATAGTAGTCACACTCCATATGAGATTGAAGCATACATGATACATGCTTGCCTAACACTGTTACCTACAACTACAACCGCTATTAGAAATGAGCTAAGTATTGCAAGGAAACAGTGGTGGTCTACTAATGAAATCAAAACATGTGACGTCTCTCTTTCTTGTAGAAATATCTGAAAGATTATTTTGAGCATTAGGTAAAAGCCAATTTCTCGTTGTCTAAAGAAGACTAAATTCAACACAAGTTGGGATGAATAATGTAAAGTTTGATACTTTATGGACTCTAGTGGTTAAAAAGTAACACAAATTTGAAAAACTTGTAATCAACTCAATACATTGAACATTAGGAATGGCAATTACTCTGTTTTGTGTAAAGAAAACTTATAATTCAATCCAAGTTGGGATAGATTCTGACCCGGCCCTGATAATCTCCAAACTGTTTCTGTAGCCTAGTGGTATTATTAGTTAATTTGGAATCTAACGGCATGAATTCGATCTGTGGGTGGGGGGATCATTACCGGTTTTACGTTTTGAAATAGCTTCTGGGTCCTTATAAAGTCAGGACCGCTCTCCACTTCTAAAACCTAGTCCTAATAAGACCCAAAAGACTGTCTTTTTTTTTTTAATCGGTTTTGTCGCCGCCCCTCATCTCACAAACACAAAGGAACAAGAAGATGGAAGGGATCAAGCTCTCTTTCCCACCGGAGACTCCTCCACCGCTTTCAGTAATCGCTGCTCTCTCCCTCTCATCTTCTCCGGTAACCATCGACTCCTCCTCCTCCGCCGCAACCACCGTCCCTACTTTCGTCTTCTCCGACGGGTACTCTCACTCACTTTTCTCCCCCAATCTGATTCCTTCTCTCTCTATGAAACTAAAACCCCTTTTTTTGTGGATTCAGGCGAAAGCTGAGTGGGACATCAGTTCTTCTCCGGTACGTTGGTCGATCAGCGAAGTCTCTTCCTGGGTTTTACGGACACGATGCCTTCGAATCTTCACAGGTCTCAAACACGAACTCTTCTCATTGTAGAATATTGCTTTAAAAGTGGACAAAGTCTCAACCTTTACTCTGTTTCTTCTTCTCATTGTAGATTTTGTTCTTAAAGTCTCAACCTTTACTCTGTTTCTAATTGTAGATTTTGTTTAAAAAGTCTCAACCTTTACTCTGTTTCTTCTTCTCATTGTAGTTTTTTTGTTTAAAGTCTCGACCTTTACTCTGTTTCTTCTTCTTCTCATTGTAGATTTTGATTTACTTTGTTTCTTCTTCTAATTGTAGATTTTGTTTGTAAAGTCTCAACCTTTACTCTGTTTCTAATTGTAGATTTTGTTTAAAAAGTCTCAACCTTAACTTTGTTTCTTCTTCTCATTGTAGATTTTGTTGTAAAGTCTCAACCTTTACTCTGTTTCTTTTTCTCATTGTAGTTTTTGATTTACTTTGTGTCTTCTTTTCATTGTAGATTTTTTGTATAAAGTCTCAACCTTTATTATGTTTCTTTTGCAGATTGATGAGTGGGTAGATTATGCTTCTGTCTTCTCCTCTGGCTCAGAGTTTGAGAATGCTTGTACACGTGTTGATAACTACCTTCAAAGTGGCACCTTTCTTGTTGGTCATTCTCTTTCCATCGCCGATGTTGCTGTTTGGTCAGCTCTTGCTGGTATGTATCCATTATCTCGCTGAACATAGTTCGTTAGTTACATTAGCATTGTTCTAAAAATCAGTCCAAATCGTTCATAGCTCTTTTTAAAACCCAATTTAAGCGGATTAAATCGGTTTAAGCTATTCTAAATCGGTTAAAATAGATCTAAGTTGGTCTAATACAATCTGAATTGGTCGGTTAAATCAAGTAAAAATGTTAGTATAAGTCCACAAATTTGTCTGATTTCGTTTTTATATCTAAGTTTTATAATTCATCAAAATAATCCCTTATATATTAATTGAGGAACATTTGAAAAGATGTAACCTCAATTTTGTATTAATTAAAAGAGACTCCAATGCATAGGTGTCACTCAATTAGGTAGTCAATTACATTCAATTGAAAAATAAGTAGGTCCACATTCGATTTTTATATGTTGTTAGATACATAAGTTGGTCAAACTATATGATATAATGATATGATATGATATTTTCTTGCCTTAAATAAAACCTACGGAATTACCATAAATGACTAATATATATATGACAATTAATGAGTTTAATAATAAAGATTTGATAACAATATATATCTCCTCCATCATTTTTTTGTTTAATTTTATATTATTAAAATAAATTAAACAATCAAATTAGCTATAAAATAAAATTTAGATTTTTTCGTATATGTTATATTTTGAATTTTTAAAAACGACAATAAATGACTAAAACTATTAAAATTATTATGTTAAAAATTAATGATCAATGGTTTAACATTTTTATTATAAGAAGATACACATGATTTTAAAACCATATGAGTAAAAAATATCATTTAATAATAATAAATATATATATATATATATATATATATATATTAAACACTATATACCATAAGATTACATAAATATTTTAATATTAAAACTTTCAATGAATTTTCAAGAATATTTATAAATTATAAACTTATTAAAGATTTCAGATTGAAAATTTTGTTATCGATGATTTAAATATTTTGTTATAAAATGATATGAACGATCATAGAACCGTATGATTATAAATTCTTATTTAATAAATAACTATACAAAATATACTATTCCTAGAAAAATAGGTTGGTTCATCTTAACTTATATTACACTTTTTATTAAACTAACTATCGAATTGATAAATAACGTACCAAAAAATGTTTTGCACTTTCCTTAAATAAAAGCTACGAAATTACCTAATATGATTAACGTATATGTGAAAATTAATTATTATGAATAATAAATATTTGATAACAATTTTTGTATCTTAGTTCTTTTTTTTTAATTTTATAGTATTAAAAGATATTTAAAAATCACATTAAATATATAATAAAAAAATTTATATTTTTTCTTATATGTTATATTTTGAATTTTTCAAAACGTCTATAAATTATTAGAAATTTGAAGATCTCCACTCTGAAAATTTTGTGATCAATATATTATTTTTTTGTCATAATAAGTTACAAATGATCATAAAATTGTATTAATATGAACTTTTATTTAATATTATAAGAAGATACACATGATTTTAAAACACATATATATATATATATAGATTATACTATATACCATAAGATTACATAAATATTTTAATATTAAAACTTTCAATGAATTTTCAAAAACATTTATAAATTATAAACTTATTAAAGATTTCACATTGAAAATTTTGTGGTAGATGATTTAAATATTCAGTTATAAAATGATATGAATGATCATAGAACTGTATGATTATAAATTCTCATTTAATAAATGACTATATAAAATATACTATTCTTAGAAAAATAGGTTGGACCATCTTAACTTACATTATATTTTTTATTAAACTAACTATCGAATTGATAAATAATCTACCAAACTTTTTTTGCACTTTCCTTAATTAGAAGCTACGAAATTACCTAATATGATTCACGTATATATGAAAATTAATTATTATGAATAATAAATATTTGATAACAATTTTGGTATCTTAGTTTTTTTTTTAATTTTATATTATTGAAAGATATTAAAAAATCACATTAAATATATAATAAAAACATTTATATTTTTTCTTATATGTTATATTTTGAATTTTTCAAAACGTCTATATATTATTAGAAATTTGAATATTCCCACTCTGAAAATTTTGTAATCAATAGATTATTTTTTTGGTATAATAAGTTACAAATGATCATAAAATATAACGCATATGAATTTTTATTTAATAAATATTCAAACTAAATAATATATATATAAATACTAATGATTTAAAGCAACAAGATTGGCTGGTCAATTTAGTCGTCCAGTTGAAATCTTTCAAAAGTATGTGAAAGACTAAAGTCAAAGTAAATATGGATTTAGAATAGTAGTTATATTTTACTAACCGAAATACCGAAAAAACCGAACCGAACCGAAACCAACCCGATATCCGGATTGAACACCCCTAATCCAAATGAAGCCAAACTATTGTTTCATTCTCCAAAATATAATAAAAATAATAACTTAATCCCGCGCCTTGCGCGGGATCTTATCCTAGTTTTATAATAAAATCTAAACATTAAAATATCTACTAAATATATATAATAAATGAATAAATAATTCGTTAAAGTTTGATGCATAATCTGCCATTTCTTGAATATTAGTTACAGTCTCTAACACACTGTTATCAGGATCCGGTCCAAGATGGGAGAGTTTGAGAAAATCCAAAAAGTATCAGAACTTGGTCAGATGGTTCAACTCAATATCGCTAGAGTACGCAGAGCCTCTCAACAAGCTAGCTACATATACTGCGAAGAAGCCTTCAGGGAAGACTGTTTCTGCTGCACCAAGGACCAAGGACCAACAAGCAGACAACGCTAACGACAAAGGAAAGCCTGAAGTGGACTTGCCTGGAGCAGAACTCGGAAAAGTCAAACTCCGGTTCGCTCCAGAGCCAAGCGGCTACCTCCACATCGGCCACGCCAAGGCCGCCCTTCTCAACAAGTACTTCGCCGAGCGGTACCAAGGGGAAGTCATCATCCGCTTCGACGACACCAACCCCGCCAAAGAGAGCAACGAGTTCGTCGAAAACCTCGTCAAAGACATCGGTACCTTGGGGATCAAGTACGAGCGCGTGACCTACACCTCAGACTACTTCCCCGACCTGATGGCCATGGCCGAGAAGCTCATGCAAGAGGGGAAGGCTTACGTGGACGACACGCCGAGGGAGCAGATGCAGAAGGAGAGGATGGACGGGATAGATTCCAAATGCAGGAGCCATACCATCGAGGAGAATCTTAACCTCTGGCGAGAGATGATCGCTGGAAGCGTGAGAGGGTTACAGTGCTGCGTCCGCGGGAAGCTGGACATGCAAGACCCCAACAAAGCCATGCGTGACCCGGTTTACTACCGTTGCAACCCTATGTCTCACCACCGTATAGGGGACAAGTACAAGATCTATCCGACGTATGACTTCGCTTGTCCCTTTGTGGACTCCATTGAAGGGATAACGCATGCGCTTCGGTCTAGTGAGTATCATGATAGGAATGCTCAGTACTATAAGGTTTTGGAGGATATGGGGTTGAGGAGAGTTGAGATTTATGAGTTTAGTAGGTTGAATCTGGTTTACACGCTTCTTAGTAAGAGGAAGCTTCTCTGGTTTGTTCAGCAAGGGTTGGTTGGTGGGTGGGATGATCCACGGTTTCCTACGGTGCAAGGGATTGTTCGTAGAGGTTTGAAAATCGAGGCACTGATTCAGTTCATTCTAGAACAGGTAAACATTTTACTTCTCTTTGTTTTTATGTCTCTTTTAAGTGTTCTGTAATAACAATTATGTTTTCATCAATAGTTAGGTGTTTACTAGAGGACTAGCTACTAATCAAATTATTTGGACATAGACCGATTAACAAATTATTGATTTATTTTTTCATATATTTTACATTTATATTATAGATATTTTGGTGTTGTTTAATTATAAATTTTAGATGAATTATAAAAATTAGATATACAAAAAAGAAAGAATTAGACAAATTTTTGGATTTTAACTAACATTAGATATTTTAGTGTTGTTTAATTATAAATTTTAGATGAATTATAAAAATTAGATTTACAAAAAAGAAAGAATTAGACAAATTTTTGGATTTGAACTAACATCATTGCTTGATTTAAACCAATTTAGATTGATTTAAACCCATTTTAAATTGTTTGTTACCTATTTAGAACAGTTTAAATCAATTTGAGTAGCATAAATCAAATATTTAAACTTGATGTTCTGTAATAACAATTATGTTTTTATTAATGTTTCCAGGGTGCTTCAAAGAATCTAAACTTGATGGAATGGGACAAGCTCTGGACTATTAACAAGAAGATAGTTGACCCTGTGTGTCCTAGACACACGGCTGTGATTGAAGAGAGGCGTGTGCTGTTGACATTAACCGATGGTCCTGATGAGCCGTTTGTCCGGATGATACCAAAGCACAAGAAGTTTGAAGGCGCTGGAGAGAAGGCAACCACTTTCACCAAGGGGATATGGATTGAGGGAGCTGATGCGAGTGCCATCTCTGTTAACGAGGAAGTGACTTTGATGGATTGGGGAAACGCCATTGTGAAGGAAGTCACAAAGGACGAGGAGGGTCGTGTCACTGCGTTGTCTGGCGTTCTGAATCTCCAAGGCTCTGTGAAGACTACTAAGCTGAAGCTCACGTGGCTTCCGGAGACTAATGAGTTGGTTAAGCTCACTTTGACAGACTTTGATTATTTAATCACCAAGAAGAAGGTAAGAATCTGTTGATGATGTCTATTGTTTCTACTCTTGGAATCACTGATGTGTTTTTGGTTTGCTGCAAACACAGCTGGAGGAAGATGATGAGGTTGCTGCTTTTGTGAATCCTTACACGAAGAAGGAAACGTCGGCACTTGGTGATTCCAATATGAGGAACCTGCAGCGTGGTGATGTGATTCAGCTTGAGAGGAAAGGCTATTACAGATGTGATGTGCCGTTTGTCAAGTCTTCAAAACCTATCGTCTTGTTCTCAATCCCAGATGGAAGGCAACACCAGCCATTGGCTGCTAATTGAAGAAACTCTTATTGATTCTTCTTCACATTTTATGAAACTTGTATTAAGGAATTTGCTAAAAAAGAAATATCTGTTTTAAGACAAGAATCTTCTTTGCTTTTAGTTTTAAGTACATCTTTTATTACAATGGAGCAACAAAACAAAGAAGAAGAAGAAGAAGATTGTGTTGTGTTCTGTTCTTGTCTCATTTCGTTGTTCAAAAAAAAAAAAAAAAAAGTTCTTGTCTCATTTCTTGGGTTGGTATCTGGACTTAATCTTCTTAACCTGTTTGGGTTTGAACTGGAAAGACTTAACAAGAATGTCTTCAGGAAGAGCACCAAAGAGAGAGGACACAAGCGACTGTGTTCCAGGCAACTGGCTATCAAAAGCTGCTATTACAGAAGCTGGAGCAGACTTAGCAATGTTCTTCTGAAAATGTAAAAGTCCTTTGGGGAAAACGAAGACTTCTCCTTTGTTAACGTGTTTGGCAACGAGTTTTCCAGCGGTTGTTACAAAGCCTACGTAGAGCTGACCTTCGAGGACGTAGATGATCTCGGAGGCGCGTGGGTGGATGTGCGGTGGGTTTAGGCCGTTTGGTGCGTAGTCTATGCGGGACATGGAGAGGCCGAGTGTGTTGAGTCCTGGTAGCTTCTCTACGGTGGCTCCGGTTACTATGGCTCCCGTGGAGGTGTTGGAAGCGGCGGAGGGGGAGGCTAAGCCTTGGAAGTAGAAGTCTTCCGGTGTTACTTGTGTTCCGTCCTTGCATGTGTATCCGTTGACCTTGACGGCTTCATTAGTCAAAGATGGAAAAAAGAAAATGTTAAAAATAGGAAATATAACCAAATAAAAAAATGAAAAATATTAATTTTGAAAATAATATTTTGCTGTGGAAATTGAAACACAGGAACAATGATTTGTTATATGAAATGTAATCAGGAGTTTAAAAATATAAAACAAAATTAATTAAATACCATTGGACAAATCAGCTACACAAATATCTTGAAGCATGTTGGACTCTGAAGCTACGGCCATGGCTGAGACCAACATGGTAACAACAACAACTATATGGGTCGCTACTGACGCCATTGTTGTTGTTATTGTTTATCTTCTGAAAAAAAAAGGAGCTTCTTCTTGAAGATGAGTTTATAATTACGAATAAATCAACGGATGGAGAATCTTTAAAACTAGATGTTCTTATAAGTCCTGAGTCTTTGAATGCTTATTTTTAGACTTATTGTGAAAGGTGTAATTAGGCCTTAACTTAGACAATTAGTTGTTTGTTAATACGTAGGTTAGTTGTGTGATTAACAGAGGGTTGTTTCATTGGAAATAACTTGTCATCCTCCTGGTAATTACAAAAGTCCAAATCACCAAATTCAAAATAATAACTTGTTCCAATAAATAAATAGAAAATGTGGAAGTTGGCTGGTTATTTCTTTATATAAGTTCAATCTTAGTAAAGGCCGACAGAGATTTGTCTGTTAAAATGTCATTGTGTCACAACATACTAATATGTTAATAAATATAAAATAAAGGGTCAATTACAAATGGATATACACTGAGGACTAGCAACTTGCCTCTTTAACAAAACCACAAGTTCAAGTTGAGACCATAGTAGATGTTATATATCATCAACCAGGTAAGTCTCACCAAGAAAAACTATAATTTAATAACTCAAATGTACATATATTAATGAATTTATATGTAAACACATGTATCACTTATGTATACAGGTACCAATGAGTTCGTTGACGCAAAAAGTGTGGGATGAAAAGGCTTATTTAAAAGTCAAGTCGCTTCTCAAAACTGTTACAGAGAAGCTTCTTCTATTAAAGGAAGATGTTGAGAAATGATGAGAACATCAAGAGACAAAACTCTATATATGTTTCTAAGTTTCCTCTCCTCTAATCATATTTCTAAATCATATATTCTTCCTCCATTAATCTCTCCATCATGACGGTTAAGGTAAAAAAAGAAACATGATCATACCTACTAATATGAAAGCCATATGGTTTCTTGTCATAACTCATTCGGTTTCATTTGGTTCGGTTTTGAGCAGAAAGTCGAGATGCAAGTGGACATCAACTGTGGAAAATGCAAAAACCAAATCATGCAAGCTGTCACAGAGCTAGAAGGTATTGCTTTTTTTTTTTTCTTAAAAGAAGTGTTAACAAATCCACGGATATAATTATAAAGACTGAGATTTTGAATGCAGGTGTGAATCAGGTTGTACTGGATGAAGAGAAGAGCTTGCTAACAGTGGTGGGTACAATGGATCCCATCTGCATTGCAGAACAGCTTAGGAAGATCAAACAGAATCCAGTAGTAGTCAACATTGGACCACCAAAACCTCCAGAGGCCAAACCAGAAAAGAAGCCAGAGTGTTGCAAGCCTTGCCTTCCATACTACCACAATACATGTGACCTTCCATACTACAACTACAATACCCGTGACATGGTATCAGTTAGCTCCTACGAAAGCGGAAGCGGCTGCACCATTGTTTGAAAATCCCTCATTCCATCTCTTAGCCCTTCTTGTAAAATCCTGCTCTTTGTGGTCAAGACAAAGTTTCTTATGCAATCATGTTTCATACTTTCCTGTAATGAATCTTTGTTATTAGCTGAACCAAGGCTTAAAATATTATTGAAAATATATAATTTAACATGTAGATGTGCTTTTACAATGGTTACAGAAACAGAGAAAAAAACAAAAAAGCAAATAGACTGCTAAAACTTAGGAACAATCATCACAGTTGAGTGATCTACTCCCCAGATCTTTGCAGTAAATTATCTACTAACTTACACAGCCTTCAGCTTGATAACAACTTGGACTGTGACTTACTTCTTCTTCCTCCCACCACCACCTCCCTTGGCTTTCTTATTGCTGCTCCTTTAGTGTTACTCTCTGGGGTTTGCTATTACCAAATAAGAAACAGTTTGTCAAGCACCAAATGAACTATGTATATCCAGAAACATGTGAAACACAAACTAGAATGCTTTAATGATCCCACTGATATGCAAGATAGTTTCACTCATTTACAAGTCAAAAGAGAGGATCTTAAGAACTAATGGGTTCAATTAGACAAACCTTTCTCTTAGTTAGCAACTGGCTTGAAAAAAGACTCCAGCCTGCGAAATGTTTCATAGAGAAATGAGTGGAAGGAGAGTTACAACCTAAGTTCACCACTCATTTGTTTGAAAGGTGCAAACCGTCCTTGTGAGGACTTGTTCTTTGCAGATTTGATTTTCTCTACAGCCTATATAAAAAATAAAAAAAAATGACAAGAATAAACGATTTGAACCTGTATGGTGATGCAGAACAAAGTATGAATAACATTACCTTGGTTACTCTATCTATGTTGAATCCATTTTCATTCACCAAAAACTGAACTATACCCTGTGGCAAAGAAGAAGAAATAAATCTGAGGTAACTAAAATCATTTATTGAAGAATCTAAATGGGTTTAGACCTCTTCATCTGGAGAGGTCCACTTGATATCAAGCTGCTCTTCATCAGTTAAGACATCAGGTTCTTTAAAAAGTTTACGAGCTTCATTGTATGGCCATTCCTCAGGTATTTGATACCTATACATAAAACACCAAAACAGTTAAAGTCTTCACCGAATCAAATTACTCGTTGATAATTTTAGAGGAGGTAAACCTTTCTTTGTTTATATTTTCGAGTATAGTCTCAATAGAACCATGCTGGCGAATGAGCTTTAGCGCAGTCTGCCCACCAATACCTAAAGAAAAACCACAATGATAATCTGAAGATAAAAAGAGATAAAGTAAGAATCTCTAGATACCTCGGATGCTGTCACAGTAGTCACATCCTGACAATATGCACAAGTCGATGAACTTCTTAAACTACGCACTTCCAGTAGTTAAATAACTGAGAAAGCCAAGCAAGACTAACAAACCTCAATAGCACCAGTCAAATCCGCAGTTGCATCTGCTCTCTTCGAGTACCTGAACCAAGAAGGTTACCAACATAGTAAGCAAAACTCATTTGTGCAGCACTCAAGATACTAAAAGCTTACCGTTTAGCTAGATTTACACAGGCTTGATTCCAGCTTCAAGAAGACGGACTGTTCCATTAAACATCCCTTGCAAATGGCTACAACATTACACAAACAGGAGACAACACATGAACATAAGAACACAAATGCTAAACGACACAAAGAGAGCAACACATGAGAGAGTAACCTAGTGACTTCACCAGCTTCATTGGTAAGCATCTCAGTCCCAGTTCTCCCCACCACAATCTACAACATAATCGATACAACATAATCGATTCACTAGGTGTGGGCTTTAAAGTAGTTTAGGCCCATGGGCTATGCATTCTCTTGGTTAGTCAAAGAGTTTTGGTCCTTTGTTGGACTTATTTTGGAGGAAATATGTAAATATTCTAATTAAGAGATCGATGTCGTCCTGTGGCGAGTGATCTTTTAGTTAAAAATCATATGGAGATTGAGCAAAGGAAAATGTACTCGAGTTCCCTGATTAATAAATTTTTATTGTTAAATTATTTGTATTGTAGTCATTATAATATATGCCAGTAAGGAAAAGAAAAAAAAAGAGTTTAAGACTATGACCAATATTAAAAGTACTCGTGTTCAAAACATGCAACTGCATACACACAGTTCTTCTGAATGTTTCAAACACAAATGTTTGAGGTTATAACTTTTTATTGGTAGTTTTATTTTGATATTTTTCCATAAGAACCGACTCTGAACATAATCATTTTAAAAGTAGTGTTGATAACCAACACAGTTCAAATGAAATTTTAAGTTTGTCTAACCCAAGTTTTTTCCCCCGTAAATTAAACACATTTTGTTTCTTTTTTGGAGCTTTAATATGAATTTGATGTAAGTTTTAATTAAGTCCAATATGAAAAGATATGTTTTTGAAAATATTTCAACAAGTTTGATCAATTCATATATAGGTTTTGGTTGTTGTATTGTAGCCAAAACATTTTATGTGAATTATATGTAATTAAGTTTGAAAATATAATATTAATTCGAATATCATTGTTATCGTACGAAATGTTTGTTTTCAAAGATTTTATTATAGTACTCTCGCGTTTTAAATATCAAGCCCCCATGACTGGTTGATTGATAATGCAACTTTATAATATTGCCTTGACACCACCACACCGTTGTCTTTATCAATAAGCTAGATTTTTGTTTACGTTATCGTTAACTCCATCTTAAAACGACAACGATCCTTCTGAAAAATATGATACAAAAACAACCCCATACACACATATATATATGCTCTTTTATTTTAAAGACAAGTTGAGAAACTTAAAACAACAATGATCGAATAAAACAATAGAGCTATAGTGATATTTTTTCTGATTCTAATATAGAAATGAATATTATGGTTAAAGTAGGGCCTCGATTATTTTGGCTCACATGCAAATTATGAGGTGTAAGGATAAGAAAATTCCTTTTTTACAAGTCTTCAAAATAAAAATGATCAAGTCATAAACGTTTGCTTTTGAAAATTCTAGAGAGTCTCTGTATTTATATTCTCATTCAACAATTAATCAACTTTGGAGGAAATATTAAAAGAATGGTCTTTTTGGCTTTGTATGACATCGCTTTGTCTCTATTGATACTTGAAATGAAAAATATAAAAAGAAACAAAGAATCATCAATATATTAGAATTAAACTAAAATATATCATCATAAATTTGAAGAATTAATAGAGTCGGACCGAAAATATAGGCATTTCCTTATCAATTATCAAAGAGAGCAAGATAAAGAGAAGCCGTAGGCGTCAGTCTTTCAAATAATAGCCGACAATATATGCAACTTTCATCTCTTCTTTTGATTTTGGTTTACGAAAAAAAAACTGTATAATTGCTCAGTCACATCATTTTCATATAAGGCTCGATACACAGATATTCAATAAGTCCATGATCATGACCATCATCACCATTTTAAGGCTATAGCATGTCAAAATTTTCATCAATGCACATTTTTACGTTACTCTTGTTTAACTGACAAGTTGGTTGGGGTTAGGCACTTAAACTGATATGTCCTAATTAACTAGTAATAAAATCTTGAATGTAACGACATTTTTCTTTGTTAAACATTAGCTTTTTGCATGGCTTTTCTAGTTTTATCAACACTGTATCAGCAACAAGGGTCCCAAGCATAGGACTTTTGGTCCACCTCCAAAAAAACACCAACCCAAAAGCTGCCCTCATGTGAATTATTTTGGGATATTGTCAGAAGAGTACATACACACCTTCGAATTACGTATTCACCATCGTACAAGATCAAGGGTCCCTTCTACCCCCATGACTTCTTTCTTCTTATGTAAACGATGACCATAAATCGAAACCTAGACTAGTTTGTGGAACTTTCAATTGTTATGTTAATTTCCTAGACACTGAGTGTATTAGACTTGTAAAAAGCTTATGGTCATTTATAATTTTATCAATTTTGTATTTCTAAAATAAACTGATGAATGACGATCTCAGAAACAAAATATGATTTGAAAATCAACTATAAAGAAATGTATTAAGTTTGTTACAAAAATATATATTTAGTTTAAAAAATTAAGAAACAAGTATGTGTAAATTAGTCTTCTTTCATGCACGGAAACTTTGAACTCCAATTGGTCTTTCACATGCTCTCTCCTCGTTTTGCATATTACATCTTCCTATTCTCACACGTCGTTTTCAAAACTGTGGGAAATCGATTTTGAGAAGTAAAAACAATGAGTATGAGAACTGTTCACAAGTGAAGCACATTTTTATCACTCTTTCTAAAGGAGACACAAAGATATGGACTTCGATCCATTCTGAGGTATGAAATGTTTCATTCACACATTTTTCACTTATGATTCAATCTCAATAGCTAAACCGGCTAAATCTAGAGAAGTTTTTTGGGATAGAGAAATATCAGGTCTTGACTTCAAATTCTGAAACTCGACAAAAATTAACCGTCTATTATTTTTTCTGTCTACAATCAACTAGAGAAAAAGTAATAATTAGTAAAACCCAAAACTTCTTAGTAAAAAAAAAAGAAATTCTCTAGGATAGCTTTTTAGTTTATTTTCACAAAAATAACTCTCAATAAAGAAAATGACCAAAATAAGTTTTATTAAAGGTTTTTAGTAATTAAACTCCCCAACAAAAGATTAATCGTAAAAAAGTCTCAACTAAAAATTATGTGAAATAAACCCTCAACTTTAATTTCGTTAACATATGTTACCCTCCGTCTAAAAAACCGTGACGGAGGGTGACATACATTAACAGTGTATAAGTTGACGTTTATAATGTTGAAAACTTAGTTGAGTGGTTTTTTTACGATTCTAAAATAGTTGACGGATTTTATTACTAAAAGTCATTAAATGGTTTAAAAACTTTATTATCATTTATACATTGTTTTATATTGATATAAACCTTTAAAACTAATTTATAAATTTTAAAAAATTACTTTATAACTGATTTATAAAGCTTCAGAAATATTTTAATACATTTACATATGATTTATAAGGTTTCACAATGATTTTATAAGTTTTTACAATTTATGCTACTTGTTAGGATAAAACAATCTAGCATTCTTCGTGATTCTACTGAAACATAAAGTAATACAATAAATCAAAAATAATATATCAAATATATTATTTTATTGATCAAGAAAACAAAAATATAAAGTATTTGTTCAGAAATCAATCAGAATAAAAATAATCATGCATTATTTTTGGGGGATAGGAGGAAGTATGAGTCGGAGGACGGAAATCATGAAAATAGAAAAAAATGCGTTCTACTCTAAATAGAAAGATTGACTTCATAGATGAATTATCCTCGACACTACTTAAAACTTAATATAACTTAGAAACTTTAAATTTTTGATATTTGACAATGACGACGTAAACACACAAATTTTTTTATATCACTATTGCCAAATATGAAATTATTTAATATTTTGAAGTTATATTAAGTTGTAAGTATTACTAAAAATTATTAATTTAGGATGTATAAATTAATTTTATAATAAATTAATGTATTAAAATTTATAAATTAGTTTTAAAGGCTTATATCAATGTTAAAACAATGTATAAATGATAATAAATTTGTAAACCATTTAATGATTTTTAGTGATAAAACCCCTCAACTATTTTTAAATCGTAAAAAAAACCATCAACTAAGTTTTCAACATTATAAACCCTCAACTTATAAACCGTTAATGTATGTCACCCTCCATCACGGTTTTTTAAACGGAGGATAATATATGTTAACATAATTAAAGTTGGGGATTTATTTCATAAGATTTTTAGTTGGGGGTTTATTTTACGATTAATCTTTAGTTGAGGGGTTTAATTACTAAAAACCCTTTTATTAAAGGGTTAACTAATCTAGACTTATGGTTTAGAGTTAATAACATCTCCAATGGTGCATCAAAATGAAGGAAAACATCAAAAAATGAGGGAAACTTATCTCCAATAATACATCACTTTGAGGGAAAAAATGAGTATATGAACAGTATTCCATCAAATTTGAGGGAACACTATTCACAACTTCATTTTGATGTCAAGTTTTTTTTATTTACATAATAATCTTTTATTTTATGACAATCTTTATTTTATGCATAAACAAAACATTAACACTAAACAAAAATTAGATTATTTGTCAAATTAATTTATCCTTTCTTATAGTATTATAAGTTCTAATATTCCATATATCTATAGTAAACGTAATGATTAAATAGTAATTCTAAGATATGTGAATTCCTAGCTTTTACAAAACATATTCCAAAATCATTTTATTGAATTATATTCTAAATTTATGGATATTATCATATTCATAAATGAAAATACGGTCGATATACTTTGTAATGTAAAAAACAAAGAAAAAAATATGAGGCACACTTGTTAATATATGTTTAATAGTACAAATTTGTGGGTTCATTGCTCACGCATGCATCTCGTTGTCCGGAATCACTTTTCCGAATAAGTCCCCACTCCAAGTTAGGATCTATTAACCTCTTCTTAAAGAAAAACACCGCCCATCTTGACCGGGACATTTTTACTTTATTTTCTAGGTTGTGTTTGTTCTTTTTCTGAAATTTTTTTATAATCAGTGAATAACATTTCTCAAGGAAAGATATATAAAAAAATTAACGTGACACTCTATTAAGATCAAACTCATGACAAGGAATAAGATGAAAAATTAACTACATCTAAGCACGCGGAAAAATACATTAGGAGAAAATTTACACAGCCAAAAGCATATATATAAAAAAAGATGTTTTCACCTCTTTGCCAGGAACCTAAGCATTGTAAATAGTCCTTTCCACCGTGAGTTAAACCCAAGTGGCGGAAGTTACAGCCGCAACCCCTTTACCACTAGGCCAACTCAACCTTGGTAAAAAAAAAAGCATATATATACTTAATTAAATACATGCAGAATATTATATATATTTATATATGTCAATCAAATAAACTCCGGTCCGTGAACGTGGATAGAAAATGAAAAAAAAAAACACTATTTAGGCACTCTCTAGCACATGTTAATAATCTAAAGGCTCTGATGAAACGCCATGTTATTAAGCTTCTGAAGGTTTGTACCGTACAAATCAACCTCAGCATTATGCAGTAATCTCGCGGCGCTTTCGTTTAGTGATGACGATGATCCCAAGTAGTACTTGGCAATGTCTGGCTTCACTTCTGCTTTTAAACCAGTTTCTGAACTTTGGTTATGTTCTGTGTAATGAAGAATCTCTGATGGCCATGACTTCATGTCTTCATGATAATGAGGATCCATTACATGATTATTATTATTATTCATGATTTGACTAGCTTCTGTGTAATGATTACCAAAGAAAGCATTATAAATACTGTTTCTCTGAGATGGAACTGTGTTTTTGCAGTAGCTGAGCTCCCAATTGTTTGGAACAGGGTTGAAATTTGAACTCATCTGGTCTAAAACTGTTGGTGTAGTAGTACTTGAACTGAAGCAAAACGCAACGTTTTGATTAGCCGTCGTCTTGATCTCCGGGAACCAACACGGACCTGGTTGTGATGAGATGACCATCGACTGATCATGGTTGTTTATTATCAAACTCGTTGACTTTGATACTTCTGAAGTAGTTGATGACGTCAGCTTCTGATCTATGACGTTAAGAGTTTGAAGGTCGCTTACTAAGGGTTTATGTGTTGTTGGGTCAATGCCTTTTATTTTCAGCTTCTTTTTAAGACATGAGTTCCAAAAGTTTTTGATCTCGTTGTCTGTTCTTCCTGGTAACCTAGTTGCAATCTGAGACCATCTACACAATTCAAAATCGATTCAGACAATGAAATATGTTTCAAATTTTACATTATTATTATATAT
Organism: Brassica napus; assembly: GCF_020379485.1. Lineage (NCBI taxonomy): Eukaryota > Viridiplantae > Streptophyta > Magnoliopsida > Brassicales > Brassicaceae > Brassica > Brassica napus. Next base: position 7,378 of record NW_026015779.1, on the reverse strand, counting down.
GTATTCAAAACTCTATATAAATTTGTTGTTAATTTGTTAATTAACCTGTTCCCTAACGCAGCATGGAGCTCAATAATCAAGCTCTCTTCATCTTGAGAGAATGCTCCCCTCTTTAAGTCTGGTCTCAAATAATTTATCCACCTAAGCCTACAACTCTTTCCACATCTCTGTAAACCTATATGATCATACCAACCATAAATATAAACATTTAATACATATCTTTAACTTTTCAAATATAAGAGCACATGATGAAACCAAACCTGCGAGTTTGGGGACAGAACTCCAACAGCCATGACCATGTCTAGTTATGTAATTGAGAAGTTTCTCATCTTCTTCAGGAGACCAAAGTCCTTTTCTAAGCTTTTGCTTATAACAACAGGAATGTCTTCTCATACTTATATATAATATGCATATGAATGAAGCAATTGATATATAAGAGTAATGAAGAAATAAGAAGCAACTGATTTTTTCTTTTTTTGAGAAAAGAGGCTATAGATTGCTGTAAATATAGGGAGTATTATGACATGTGAAGGTTCTATAAGGTGATAGAGGAAGGAAGATGATGGAGAAATTATTATAAAATGAGAGTAAATGTGATTGGCGATTTCGGGTGTAAAACTTTTATAATCCTTTGCTTGATATAATTGACACCTTTTATGGGACCACAATATAGGAAAAAAAAAACAAGAGATGAACTAAAAACCTAGTAGAAAACTGTTTGTTTCCTTTACAAAATAGAAAGAAAAGTGGTTAATATTTTAGAGATCAAAAATCGTAAATTTTTATTATTTTTTTCTAAATATATAGATAAAAAATAAAGTCATACATTGGCTGCAAGAATTTATCTATAAGACTACATTTAAATAACAAATTAACATTATTCTATTTCTATCGTAAATTTATAAAAACTATTACCCTCGTTTTATTACACTGTGGTTTTATAAATTTTCACACACATAAACGTACATACTTAATTTTTTTTGTTGTACTTTCCATTAGTATACTTAAAAAAATTAGTTCTCCACTTAATAACCTAAATACAAAGTGAATTTTGATTTGGAGAACAAAAATAAAACTGTATTGTCTAACGAAAATAGTATAAAACTTAGTGGTTAAAATAAAACGAATGCACACCCTTGTTTTTTTTTAAAAAGAAAGAGAAAAATTAATTTCTCCAGCTGATTAGATGACTATTAATTCTAGTGTTGACAAAAAGTTAGTGTTCAAGGATACAATATACTACTAGGTTAAGACCCGCGTCTTGCGCGGGATAAAAATTATATATATATATAATTTTTAAGTATTATATATTTTTTACATATTATGAAATAATAAATATATATTGAATAATTAAAAATTTAGTAACTATTATGTATATAATTAAATTGGTACAAATACTTAAATAAATGTTATTAATCCAGACAAATTTTTTTTCTATTTCATATGATATAAAATTAAGTTTAAATGATATTAACATAGATATATTGTACATTTTTAATATTGACATCTGTTAAAAAATATTTCATACTCATATTATTTTTGATCGTTTTTATTTCTTTATAACAAATTTTTTAAATCAATGATAACAATAAAAAAATTGTGGGATTTTTAATAGTTTTAAAAATTTATAATTTTAAAAACATTCAAGGCAAAGTTTAAAATCTAAATATTAAGTTGTCAATAATTTTTCAAAATGTTTATCAAAAACATTCAAAGCAAATTCGAAATTAAAATACTTATGTATTTTATATGGTATATAATTTATTTCTAAAAAAATATTAATATACATATATATATTATATTTATTAAATGAGACTTCCTACTTATGTAATTTCGTAATCATTTGTATCTTGTTATACCATAAATTTTAAACCATGGATCACAAAAATTTTAATGTGAGATTTTTAACAACTTTAGTCAACTTTAGTCATTTATATTCGTTTTTAAAAATTCAAAATATAACATATACGAAAAAATCTAAATTTTTATTATATAGTTAGTGTGTTTATTTAATTTATTTTAATAAGTTAAATCTTTTAAAAATGATAGAGAATAGACTAATTTTTATCAAATCTTTATTATTCAAAATCATTAATTGTCATATATACTTTAGCCACATTAGGTAATTCTATGATTTTGATTTAAGGAAACAATGAAGAACATTTATGATTAATTTATTGTTAGTTTAATAAAAAACTTATTATATATTTATATGGACCAACATATTTTTCTAAAGATTCTAAAAATGATTGTGGTGATGACATGTGGCTACAAAAATATGTTGTAATGCTTCCCTTTTAATATATAGGGGATGGCCTTTAATTTGGCGCCGGTGGATAGGATTCATGATAACACTCGATTGAGTTTCGCTCCGTCGAATATACCGAGTTGTATAAAAATATATATCTATACTATGACCCAAATTCAGAATTTCCTATAATCAGCAGAAGGAAGAGAAATACTAAAGGGAAGCCATCGGTCTCATATCCATGGAAGCATTGAACGAACTTAAAATTATTTGTCTCCACACAAAAAATACGAAATGTTGATATATAATTTGTTTTGACAAAGAAAATTAATACTTTTGGTACTTTTCAAAGTTCTATATTTTCTCCTACTTTTAAACTCAAAAATATTGGGGAAAATATAAAACTTTGAAAGGTGCCAAGAGTATTAATTTTCTTTGATGTCCAGAAAATGTAAAAGAGTTGTACCAAAATTAAAGATTTGTTCAATTCAAGTACGCAAAGTGACGGTGAAAAATAACCATAAATGTTTACACTATGCAATAATTTGGTCGCGTAACCACTAATAGTCTACTTTACATAGACATTAATTAATTTAATAGCTACCGACTTGTAACTTGTAACCTCTCTTCGATCTTAAATTGATGGTGTTGATATAACGTGTAACGAAAAGTTAACAAGGTAAAGGTAAAACCAAAACAACAACAATTTAAGTTTGAATTTTGAGCATGTTTCTACAAGAGAACAACAACAATGTGTCTAGAAAGAGAAATGTTTTCTAAATAATATCATGATTACTTTAAAACAAATACATATTTTTTATAAAGCTACTAGCTTTAGTCGAGTGTTAATAAATTATTAAATCATCAGCATAATTGAAGAGTATCATTAACACGAAAATACTCAAAATCCCTTGTATTTACAATATGTCACATACAACCTGTCTCTTGTGACATATTGTTGTAGGCCTATATTGTTGTAATAGAAGAAATCGCGTAGTTTACAACAAATCTAATCATAGTCTGACGATATACTTTTGTCCTATGTATCATGTATGTTTGGTGGAAGATAATCAATAGGTAGAAAATCAAGAAGAGGGCAAAGGGAAGAAATCTTATACTAATTGGTAATTTAAAGTCAAATGTTTGACCATTAAGTAGCCGTATTCAGGAGAATCCCAAAATGGAGGTGCAGCTGCCCCACAAAAAGTTACAGCTAAGTCTATTTGTGTTGGAATCAGTGGCAGATCTAGAGATGAATGTTATGGGAAGCATTATCAAAATTGTTTAAGGAACCAACCGGGGGATGAAGGACACTATCAAAATTTTACATGGAATTTTAAAAATTATCTGGGGCATCTGCCCCACCCTTTGACAAGCCACTGGTTGGAATAAACGGATACATTGCAGCTAGTGGCTAAAGCCCCTCTTTGCACCCACTCAACCAAGGTGCGAATGTCCACCTGCTTGTTTTTAATATTTTTCCTTTCTTTACTTTTAGAATTTCCTTTTTCTATGTGTTATATTTCTTTCTCTACCTCACATTATCTTCATACTAATCTTTTTGGTCATATGTTCCTTTCATTTCAATTAAAATTTGTTTTTCTTCTAAGGAGGTTTATTAGTTTCCTTCTTTCAGTTGTACAAAATTCTTTTAACTGTATTATTTAGTTTATTTATTAAATGTTATCCCCTATTTATTAAAAGAGAAGCATTACAACATATTTTTTTAGCCACATGTCATCACCACAATCATTCTTAGAATCTTTAGAAAATATGTTGGTTCATATAAATATATAATAAGCTTTTTATTAAACTAACCATAAATTAATCATAAATGTTATTCATTGTTTCCTTAAATAAAAATCACGGAATTACCTAATATGGCTAAATTATATATGACAATTAATGTTTTTGAATAATAAAGATTTGATAAAAATTAGTCTATTCTCTATCATTTTTTAAAATTTTAACTTATTAAAATAAATTAAACAACCACATTAACTATATAATAAAAACTTAGATTTTTTCCTATATGTTATATTTTGAATTTTTAAAAACGAATATAAATGACTAAAGTTGTTAAAAATCTCACACTGAAATTTTTGTGATCCATAGTTTAAAATTTATGTTATAACAAGATACGAATGATTACGAAATTACATAAGTAGGAAATCTCATTTAATAAAATATTATATATATGTATATTAATATTAATATTTTTTTTAAAATAAATTATATACCATATAAAATACATAAGTATTTTAATTTCGAATTTGCTTTGAATTTTTTTGATAAACATTTTGAACAATTATTAACAACTTAATATTTTGATTTTAAACTTTTCATTGAATGTTCTTAAAATTATAAATTACTAAAAATATTAAACATCCCACAATTTTTTTTATTGTTATCATTGATTTAAAAAATTTGTTATAAAGAAATACAAATGATCAAACATAATATGAGTATTAAATATTTTTTAACAGATATCAATATTAAAAATGTACTATATATCTATATATCTATGTTAATATCATTTAAACTTAATGTTATACCATATAAAATAGAAAAAAGTGTTTGTCTGGATTAATAAAATTTATTTAAGTATTTGTACCAATTTAATTATATACGTAATAGTTACTAAATTTTAATTATTCAATATATATTTATTATTTCATAATATGTAAAAAATATATAATACTTAAAAATAATTTATATATAATATTCATTCCGCGCAAGGCGCGGATCTTAACCTAGTCTTTATTAAAATATATAAAATATATTCATGTAAAAATGCATTGATGTAAAATATTAAACTTTCCATTTTTCTACATAAAATATTTTCTAGATCCGCTACAGCCACCGCCCGTATTGTCCAGTAATAGTTTTGCTATAGCGGTCAAATGGCCCCACTACGACAACTGAGCTGTATTTATTGGTGCAATATGTTGGAGGAAAACGTTGTAACTTAGGTTTAGACCCGGTGCTTTGATATTCTTTAGCTTATAATTGACAATGATGTATAATATACATGGATTTGGATGCAAAGTTAAAAAAAAATATTTAAATAAACTTTTGACATTCAAAACCAACATGCTAGTGACTCATTAGTAGTTACTTGTTTTCAAAAGTTCACAGAAATAGTAAGAAAAATACCAATGATGAGAAAAAATGGAGACGAATCAAAGAAGCCGAAATAAAAGTGAGAGAGGGCATCATTTTGTAGTAGAATGATGATTACGAGAGTGGGACAAAAACAGAAAACTCATGATTTGGTCACAAGAATATATATATATACACATCCATGTTCTAAGTACAAAAAGCTGTTTAGAGAGGCAACACCATACGAAAATTGCGAAGAAAGAGATTGTTGAAACATCACTCTCGTGTCCAGTTCCATTTAGAATGTGTGTGACACCACGCTATTTTCCTCGTATTTATTTCATGAATACTAATAATGTTTCATATCTTTAGTATAAGTATTGAGCTGAAGCATTCGTCTGTATGTTTTGCAGTTGCTTTATATGTTATATATGTAGGAAATACTTTATAAGTATGCCTACTATTGTTATTATCGCTATAAAAGCTAGTTATCAAAGTCATCACTTAATCACCATCAGTTAGTTATCAATAGCTGCCTATATCATATACATATGTATATACTTTTACTAAAAGTTTCTAGCATAAACTTGTAGGTAAACTGTATGGAATTGGTTAACATAACATGCGGCATGCATATACAACACTCAGATCATCTACGACAAAACTGGAGGCATTGATATTCAATAAGTTTTATTGGAATACTGAGACACATATACTGACCATATTAGATGAAGTTAATTAAGATCAATAAACCACTGGTTAATTGACTTGTTAAACTAGTCACATGCAACTAAGAGCATCTCCAACCCATTGATATTTTACCTCTATAATAGCATTTAGAGGTGAAATTACTCCAACCCACCTCTATTTCTTCCTCTATAATAGAGATCTTTATTTTTCTCTATTTATAGAGAAAGAAATAGCATTCCTTTATTTTTACTCTATAATTGGAGATTACTATTATAGAGAAATACATTGGAGCATATCTCACCTCTATTATACAGTTCTTTTATTTTAGAGGTGAAAATATCAAAATACATTGACGATGGTCTAAGAGCATCTACATTGAGGGTTCAATGCCCAGGTTCACACATTTCCCAAAACAAAAAAAATTTTAATATTCCCCTTTTTATGAACTCAGTCCTTGCAGGTTCGATGGGATGAATCCGGTTCAGCACTGTAACGCGGGTTCCACGCCACGTGGCGGTCCGCGATTAGTCTGCTTATTTATTATATATATATTATATATATATATTTTAAATAAAAAAAAAAAAATAAAAAAAATAATAATAAAAAATTAAAGTTATGATCCCCTTTCAAAGTTCATGATGCAGATGCTCTAACCCCTTATAAATAAAACTTCGTCTAAAAACAGTTTAAATTTCTGACGAGGCCAGTTTTCAAAAAAAAAATCTGACTGTTTGTTTGGGTTTCTATACAGTAGCTAGAATAGTATATCATGGAGATGCAAAGTATTCACATCACTAAAGCAGTTTATTTAACCCCTTCTAGAAACGCAAGTATAAATGCAACCAAACCTAATTCAAAAATAGTAATATATATTCACATGTAATCCATGCTCTTTAAATTCGGCCTAGCTGATTCCGCAGCATACTATACACATTCACATGTAACGTACGTAGCATACTATATACATCACATGTAATGTATTTTTAATATAGAAGATAATTCAGATCTATGGAAGGTTTCAGATTAGTCCTCTAATTAATAAGGGAAAACGTAAATAAAATGCACACTCTCTCCGGATATTCAAACGAGATCCAAACCATAACTTTATGTCTGCGTGGTTACAAAGATATTATATAGAGAGATCACTTTGAACCTTGGCCCCTTTAGTTTCCAAAATCCATCGACCATTAGAGACCACCCAAAAAAAAAAACGACGTAGCAAAAAATGGTCACTGATAACTAAGCACGTGTGTTTAACTCCCAAATGTTCGATGTTTCATTGAAGACAACGATGGAGATCATCGCCCAGACCAGGAAGATATTAGCAGAGTTCAAAAA
>NW_026015778.1:0-35113 GCF_020379485.1 Brassica napus | reverse complement strand
TTAGTTATGCAACTTTACATATTTAATATAAGTGTACTAAAAAATATTAAATTTTTAAAATTCATATTAAACATGAATTTGATTTTAAAAATTCAAATAGAAAAAAATAAATTTCTCAAAAAAAATTAAAACAAAAAAATACACGCCCTTTCAAAGGGCGGGTTAGAAACTATTAATTATGTTAAAAATGTTTTGCTTTTTGATTTTTACACGAGTCTAAACAATAATGGTATATATAATCAATACTATCAAATTAGGAACATGACCTACTCATAGGTGTGGTATAATTATTTTAATAAAATTATAAAAATCTTTTATTAATTATTTTAAAAAATATTATACAAAGAAAAACACAGATATAACTAAAAACACAAATATAAAAACTAAAAAATTTTAAAATATAAAACAAAAATATACCCGCCCTTTTAAGGGCGGGTCAAAATCTAGTTTAAACTTAATCCAGTAGATAAACCTTTCCAAAAATAATTAGACTCATCATTAAACCCAAACAGCCTGTTGTTTGTTACTCACGTGTCCAGTTGTCTTCTCAGAAACGCGATCGTATCCTTTCTTTCAACGACCGATACAAGAAAGCTCTCCGACGGACCGCAAAACGAAATCGAAAGGCGGAGGAATCAAATAAAAAAATGTCTCGTCTCCCGATTCTCATCGCTGCTTGTCTCTTCCTCTACCATCTACCTTCTCCACTCGCCGCTGAAACAGATTCGCCGACGACGGCGTATTCTCTCCTCCAGAGCTACAACTTCCCTGTCGGAATCCTTCCAAAAGGAGTCGTCGCTTATGATTTAGACACATCGACAGGCAAATTCCACGCGTATTTCAAAGACTCCTGCAGCTTCTCGCTCGTGGGTTCTTACCAGCTGAACTACAAATCGACGATCAGCGGTTACATCTCCGAGAACAAGCTCACGAAGCTGACTGGTATCAAGGTGAAAGTTCTGTTCTTGTGGCTCAACATCGTCGAGGTCATCAGGAACGGAGACGAGATGGAGTTTTCCGTTGGGATTACGTCGGCGAATTTCGGGATCAATGAGTTCTTGGCGTCGCCTCAGTGTGGCTGTGGCTTTGAGTGCAAGGAATCGAACAAAGAGACGTATGACACAAGTTTACCTTTTGTTTCTTCTTCTTGAAAAGGTACTTTTGATGAGTGCCCTTTTGAAAAGATCGTGTCTTTATATATATATGTTTCACTCTCTTGTCCAATAAGATCATGGTTTCTGAATGTATATCTCTTATTGCCATTGGTCGAGGAATCAAAACTTATATATACTAGGTCCTTGTCCGCGCTACGCGCGGATAATATTTTGATTTTTTTTTTCATATTTTTGTACTATTATGTCAATTGTTTAGTTTTATAAAATGTTATGTTTTCACTGTAAATTTGAAATTAAAAATCTAATTTTTCCTTACTGTAAAGTAAGTAATTATTTTTTTGAATCTTACCACAACACATTATACACAAAGAGAATATAGTTGGTCTTTATTCTTATTTGGTGTAATATTAAAATTTGATGGTTTGTTTTAATAGTGTTTTTAAATTATATATTTTAGGATTGATTTTCGTGACTATATCTATAATTGTCTAAAAAAAATGTTTGTCTCATATAGACATTCACATAAATATGGACTTCTGATAAATTTGTTCACTGGGATATTTAGTTTCACTTTCAACTTTATTCTTTTTTTGGCACCTTCATGCTAGCTTGTGGGGCTAGCCAACTTAGTGCAAAAGGGTTTAACAAAAGCTGATCGAGATGCGTGTGATCGGACACCTTTTGCTAGGCTATTCGTACGGAATTTTAAAGATCTAGGAATATAAGAAATAGAAAGTTCAGAAAATTCTTTGGATACAGCCTGTATTTGTCGAGCTCCGAGTCCAACGCAGGCTAATCTTCCTCCTTTGAATGAGTATAACCAGTTGTTCACAGTCGATTGAAAGACCATTTCTCTGTGTCCAAACTTCAGTATCACTTGCATTGCCCATAGTAAACCTTCAGCTTCCCCTTGCAGTGGTGATTTGGTGCGTGTATATCGGCCCTTGCTCCAAACAGCAATGGAAAGTCACCATCCATTAACACAAAGCCAAGTCCATATATGTCTCTTTCATTTATCCAGGATGTCTAGCAGGAGCGTTTCTTTACGGAGGAACAGTTGTGTCCGTTACCTCAACTCCCATATCAATCTCCATAATCTCGTCTATACGTTGAGCTATCCTCCAACACTTTGCTTCAATTTTATTCGCTAATGGGAAAGACATAATTCTTACGACACTATTAATGATTGTTTTTTTTTGTAACACCGATACGGTAAACTTATGTTTTATTTAACAAAACTCTTATTTTAATTTTGTATTAAGAATCAATCATATTTTATATTATCCATAATTTTAGTAAATTGCTTATTTGTCATGTTTTTATTAGGTTTTAGCTAAATTATTGATTTATTATTTATTTTTAGCTAAGTCACTAATTTATTAATTTAAAAAATACCCTTAATTAATATTATATATATATATTAAAAATGAATTTTATTTTAATAAATTAAATTTCTATTTTATATTAAAATTTAGTTAGTTTTTCTTATTTGTCATATTTTATTAGGTTTTAGACGTTTAGATAGGTTATTGATTTATTATTAATTTCTAACTGATTCGCTAATGTGTTAATTAAAACAATACCCTTAATGAATTTTATATATAATTATAAACGAATTTTATTTAATCATATAAAATTATATGTTATATTAATATTAAATATTTGATTCTAAAATAATATAATAAATTATAAAAAATTTAAAAATAAGATAATTCTTATATATATTTTGTTGCTATCTGAAAACAATATTTTATTATAGAAGTTAAAAAGATAAAAAAATATAATTAAATATTATTCAAGAAAAAAACATTTATATAAATATATTTTCAAAACTATTCTAAGATATGAGTGTTTTAAAAAATTTAATATAGGATATTTAGAACACGGGATTATGCTTATGAGAGAGTGGCTCGGGAGTGAGCTAGGAGATGAGTCTAATGGGCTGCGAATTGTTGAATTTTTTTTTAATTGCAAGCCCACTTCGTGATGACTTGGCATATTGGTTGGTCCTGAATATTTGTGCACATGTGGATAGGCTTAGGAATCAATAATTTAGCTCCTTTTATATAGTAGGATGTTCCTGGATGGAGTTTACTCTCTCTTTCTTTGCGTGTGTTCCTTTTGTTTGTATTCTTTGATGGGTTGGTTTGAATGAGCAGAGAGATACAGTTGAGATGCAGTTTTTAGATTAGGATCCATCAAGTTAATGTGATGGTTTGAATCGATTTTGGTGGAAAGATAGTTTGCATGTACCTATTTGAGATTGTTAGTTAAGATGCTTTTTTGGTAGGTAACTGGTTTGGAGATGAATCAGGGGGACATGGTTCTTCAGAGACCTACATTGGTTTCTTTACTACATCACACCATTATGTTGATGATCAATGAATTAATAGATTCATTACCACTGAGTTAGTTGTATCAGTGCATTGCCTTTTGTTTGAGGTTAGAGATGCTTCTACATAGTCTAATAGTAGGGAATATGTTGAGAGGTCCTTTCTTCCCAAAACCGGGGAGATTTAGACAAAGGCTTATGTTACAGCCTATTGCTTTGGTTTGTACTAAAGTTACTGTTGTGTCAACACAGTTCAAATCTGAGAATGTGGGCGAGTTATAGACGACAAAAATAAAAGTTTCAGAAAATGTTAGGCCCATAACTCTTGACCAGCTAAAATAATTTTGCTGAACAATAGTTAGGCATATCAACCTTTAGTATTATATGATCGTATACTTTTGCTGAACTATAATAATTTTTAAACATCCAAATCATGCAGTCGTATGAATTTATGACTATATTAAAATAAAATGATTTGATGTGGATTAGCAAACAACTCGAAAGAATAAAAGAACAATGCAACAAAAGAGGTGACTCAACTTTTTTATAGTCAAGTGAAGATTCTATGCTGATAGATTCCATGTACCAAGTTGCCTCTACCAATAAGTCGTTCTCAAGTCTCGAGCCTTTGAGCATAGTTGACTCTTCAAAAGACGACAGGACACGTCTCATAGAGGTAACCATTAGAGATGGTCTGAAGAGGATGAGAAGACATAATGAAAAATAGAGTTGCAACAAGGAGAAGAGTCTAAATGGTTTTGTCAAATAGAGTTATAAAAGGATAATCGTTTTTATTCCATTTCTCTCTCTCCGGTAGACAGTTGTTCTCATTACCGTCGTTGGAGATACCGCCTCCGGTTACCTCTTTGCCAGGAACGTGCGAGCATTTATGGTTGCTTAAAAATAAATAATACTACATACATATTGTAATAGAGGAAACAATTAAACTAATAAACAAAATAGTAGTTAACAACAAGATTTTTTATATTTATCAAAAATATTATTCAAGTATTTATAATTAAAACTTATAATTAATTTTAATATAAGATAACTAAATTACTCAATGTTTTATGCCATTGGACAAAGAAATTTTTACCAACTTTCTTAAAAAAATATCTAAAAAAATGCATTCAGAATTATAATTACTTACTAGATCTTGTCCCGCGCCCCCGCGCGGTGTTGGATTTAACTTGCGATCAATGTAAATTTATAAACCATGGATTTTATAAAATGTCCATTTATCTTTTTATGTTTAGTAAAATATATTTAGAGTATAATATATTATATTATAATATAGATGTTTGATAATAATTTTTTATCTGTGCGTAATATTATATTTTTTAATTTTATAACTTGATGCAATTTGATCTAATTGTAATATTCATATATTAACCTATTGATTTTTTTGTTTATTTATTTAAAAATGGTTTTAATTTTACAATAGGTTTTTATGAATTATTATTAATTTTATGATATTTGGTTTCTTGAAAATTGTATCGTAGCAGATTAATATATACTATATATTACAGTTTTTTTGCAGCAAAAGAAATAACAATTCATTGTAATTAATTAATTAAAAATTTTGATTTTAAGTGAAGTGGCAGATTTGTAAATAAGAAAGAAATGCAATGACTAAATGTGTAAATAAAAAGAAATATTTAATCTGCTATTCATGTTTCCAAACATTCTCATTTAATCTGCTATCCAAAATTCAAAACGACAGAATCTGTAAATGAGAAAGAAATACAGTGACTAAGTATGTAAATTGAAAAAATATTTAATTTGCTATCCTTGTTTCCAAACAACTTTAATCTATTATCTAAGTTTCCAAACAATACCAAAAGGTACTTCAGTTTTAATAATATAGATGATATCACTTGTAACGTCATGCCTGTCCACGGCCAATGAGCCATCCACGTCCATTCACTTGGCCCATGGACCCTATCCCACCCGACGGATGGTGCGATAATTTTCCAAGGTTCAAAGTCTTATTTACTGACTCTGCAAACACCACATGCAATTTTCTCGTGATTTGGCCTCACTCGCACGATATTGAAAATCACTTTCCGATAGGTCACACATCCCTCCACTATTCCAGTTAAAGTATGTTTAACCCTAAAATTCTGAACGGATATGTGACAAAAAGATAAGTGCACTTTGGTGACATAGATAGTCAAATCAATTCTCTTAAGTCTTTCATATACTACAAACTGGGATGTTACAAATGTACTCAATTATTCATTATTGGATTGTTACTGATGGAGTTTACTTATATTTGCTTATATTATTACCCCAATGATTTATGGGAAATTGGATGTATAACCATCAAACAAATTATAATTTAATGGCTAACCAAAAACCCTACATCACCTATACACTCTGCCTCTTATACATAATATTATCATATTGCCCTCACATATAATCGGTTGAAACCTGCAAGAAAAAAATAAAGAAAACTTAATAATAATAATAATAATAATAATAATATTAATAATAATAATAATAATAATAATAATAATAATAATAACAATAATACTCAAAAGTAACGCGTGACCCTTGAAAATCACACATTCTCTCACATGTGCTTTATTTTGGCAACTTTACAGAAGGTGAAATTCTTCTTCCCAGATTTTTCTTGAATTGATTTCTTCTCACGAGAAGAACAATCAATTGTGGTAAAAAAGAGACAACGATGAAGGCGTAGACGGTGAGAACTCACACCAACTCTTTCATTTTTTTGTCCTTCTCTTAACTCACTGATTCTCACAATCATGCTTTTGTTTTCATATTTTTTTCGTTTTAAAATCTTGCAAATGAGATTGAGATTATCGCATCAGAGTTAGATCCATGATAGATATCCACTGGTGAAGATAACGACGGCAGATCTGTAAAGTATCGTTGTGTCAGAAAAGAGAGAGAGAGGAGATGAGACGGTCTCTATATGGTGGTAAAGAATAATGAGAGTGAGCCAAATGAATGTGTATCAGCATGTCTAAAAAAGAATAATTGAAGAAGATGAACTCTCCGTCTATACTATTTCAGTGAAATGAATAGTGTAGTATATATTCTTTAGGGTAGCTATTTGTGTAAAGATACCATACTATCTGAGACGAAAATGCTATACTATTCCTTAAAATGTAATAATCATGCCATGTTTTCAAATTCGATAGTTATTTTCACTGTCATTTTGTGTGATTGATTGTAATATGAAATTTATTTTTTTAATGTTGAACAAATTTGATTATTTGGAATATTCATTATTACCAATTCTAGTTTAAAAATCAAAATCAATTATTTAGAAGAATGGTGGTGAAGTTGAGGTTTGCATTAGATTTTGAGATTTGGGTTTATAGTTTAGGGTTTTGGGTTTATATTTGAGTTGATTAGTGTTTACGGTTTAGTAATTTCATTCTCAAACTTGGTCATTTGGCAAATGTAAAAGGAGTGTACCAGTACTTCTATACTATTTATAGAGGTTCCATACTATGTCGTGTACATTGAGAAAATTGACAACATATTATATATATTTTGTTTGGGTTTATACTTTAGTTATTTGGGTTTAGATTTAGTAACTAGGGGTTTGTCTAGGGTTTTAGTATTTAAGTAAGTGGTAGAGTTTAGAGTTTAGGGTTTATATTTGGGTTTACGGTTTAGTGATTAAGGTTTAGGGTTTAGTAATTTTCTTCTCAAACTAGAGTTTAGAGTTTATATGTCATGTCTTCAAATTTGATATTTCTCTTCTATGTCCTTTTCTCTGATTGCTCGTAATATAAAATTAGTTTCATTCAAATGTTTGACAATGTTAGGGTCATGTCTAGTTCAAGAACGTCTTTTTCATCAACAAGTACTTTTATTTCTTCTCTTACTATTTTACATATGATGCTCAACTAATATAAATAGAATAAACATTTGTATACTATTTTACACAATGTTCATACTATGTATGTATAGTCTAGTACTTGAAATATTAGGGGTTGGGTTTAAAGTTTGGTTTAGGATTTAGTGGCTAGGTTTAGGATTTGGGTTAGCATTTAGTGGCTAGATTTGGATTTGGGTTTAGGATTTAGTGGCTAGGTTTAGAGTTTAGTAATTAGGGGTTGGGTTTAGTTTAGAGTTAGTATGATATTTACATCTTTATATAGTATAGCTTAATATCACAAAATATTATATATTTTTCAGATTTTAATTTCATTTAAAATTATAAATATATAATATAGTTTACATTTGAGTTTGGGTTTAGTGATCCATTTAGGGTTTAATATTTAAAAGTTGGAGTTAGATTTAGGTTTATATTTATGTTTATGGTTTATATTTGAATTTAGGGTTTAATGATTAGGGTTTAAGGTTTAGTGTTTAGAGATTAGTTTCAGATTGAGATAAGTTTTAATATCTAGATTTAAGGGTTGATGTATAATTAATATTCTATATCATTTTGGTGATATGAAGTAGAACTAATGAAATGTTTGTGGTTATTATGTATGTGATGTGGTTGTATTATCTTTCTTTTGTTGGTGACAGTTTGCATTAGTTATTGGCCACACTTGGATTTTGTCAACGTTATCTCTACGTCTTTAAGCACCGACAACTTGTTATGAATCAAAAGTAAAACCGATGAAAATGAAACACAATTGTTAGATAATACATTATGTCAAAATTAGTGTTTTCTGCACTTACTTTTTTTTTTCAAACTCGGTCATTTCACAAATTCACCCATGATTTATATATGTTAATCTCTCACGTGGTTCAGATAAGTTGGAAACACACACATATGTAATAATCGAGTCTACTACAATTGACAGTAATAAAGTGTTGATGCCAAACATATCCTTGCACCATCCAAGTTCGAGATCAAGTTATTTGTTGCACTACAATTTACAGTAATAGTGTTGATGCCATACATATCTTTGCACCATCCAAGCTCGAGATTAAGTTTTTTGTTGGGCTTACATTATAATTCTTCTTTCTTTAGAAAGAAGTGATGCATTTTTATGTTAAGTTAGATTAAGGAGTTGCAAAATTGATGATAAATAGATGATTTTTAGAAAACTATATTGGATACATCATACATCCAACGATCCATATGTTACCAACATAGAGAAACCAAAAGGCTTCTCTATACATTTATTACTGAATCGCACGTAGCAGATGAAAATAGGTTTCACTGCATCAGATCTTACCTTCTTCCTTTAATCTCCCCTCAAGACACTAAAATAAACATCAAATAATTAATCAAAAAGACCATCTTCTAAATTAATCAATCACTGCTTTTTGTTTAAGAGAGCTGCTCGTAGCTCCGCTGGGTCAATCTCGTTGGAACCGGTTTCCGGTCTGTAATAACCGGTTTTGGGATCAGGAATCCAGGAAATCTTCTTGTTCGATTCTTCCACTCCCTTCTTCATCACCGCCGGAACAACGGCTCTACCTTTTCCACTGCTCGGCTGCGCCGCCGTAGCCGCATAACCACGTCTGTTAAACAAGAATTACAAAACGACACAGTTTAGAAACAAATTGTAAGAGAAAAACAGAGCCAAACAGAAAAAAAAAATAGAGGCGAACTTACCGGAAGATTGCATTTGAGAGTTTTTGAGAGACGAAAGCAGATACGAACTTAACGTAGAGACGAGAGAACGAGCCATTCTTGGAAGAGAGAGAGAGATAGAACAGACAAGATAAAGGTTGAAACTTTTTTGTTGGTTTGTGAGGTTTGTTCCTCTGTTTCGCAGCCGCAGAAAGAGAGGTTTATCCGAGGAATAGGAAAGTTTGATCTGCGGCAACGAGATGGAAGAAGCTTGGTTTCGTCTGTGTTATCTCTCTCAAACTAGATTTGATTTTGAAATGGCTTGAGGAGATGAGAAAAGAGGACGAGGAGAGGAAGGTTTATATAGAAGGAAGGACGAAGGGTGAGAGAAAAGAAGTAACTTCGAAATTGTCATTCACTCTCCAAAAACGACTACCTCAATTATGGCCGTTGACCCATTATTAACTTTTGCTTTCTTTTTTGGTTTATTAAGTCAAAATTAGCATTTTGAAGTTTGACAAAAAAAAAGCATAATAAACATCTTTAATTAGTTTTTAAACGTGTGATATATACTAATTAAAATAGTGTTAACTATCGGTTGGGATTTCATGAGATTTAGTTTAAAATTTCCACAGTTTGTCCAATTTAACCAAAGCTATAAATTCGAAAATAAAACAGTAATTTTACATTGAAAAATAGTCTTACTGACAAATTGTTTAACTGGTAAAACATGTAAATCAAAAAGCAGATAGAAAATTATGTTTAGCTTTTAGAAAAAAAAAGTTCAGATTTATTACTATCATAATTATATTACGAATATAATCCAATTATATTTTCTATAATAAAAGAAAATCTTCTAGAAAATAATTAAAAACTATAACACGGAATCTAAATGATTGACCTAGTCGGTAAGTAGACATGTGTCAAGATGCCATCGGTGGAAGTTTCTACTTGTAAAAGATAGAGTACAGAATAACACAATACTATTACGATATTTACAAAATATCTCTATTTTGAGGGGGTGATGTTCCTCGTTATTGGTTCTGGTGACGACCACTTGCATCGTGAAATGTTTATCTGCTTCGTAGTATCGCCCCCAGCTTCATATACAACCATCTTGTTTCGTAATTTCCTTGGTCATTGTCTGGTTTTGGCATCTTGTTTTCCGTATAACTTTATGTTGGCATTTCGAGATATGTATTTCTATATACGTATTCCGATATGATAGGTAAATGTAATCTAATGATCATATGGTTTGATATTAAAAAAACATCCATTCTTGCTGTTTTTTTTTGCTGATACATTCATACTTGCTGTTACAAGTGTTTGCAGTCCCTTTAGTCAAAAAGGTATCTGTAGATATTTATAATTGAAATTGTAACAATAATTGACATCATTATGTATCAGTTGTCTAGATTCTATGTTTGAATTATTGACTAATACCCTTTGGATTTTATTTGATATCTTCTTTGTGCTATGATAATTTTTATTATTCACACTGTCTATGAAAATATATGTTCTTGCATAACACTTAGAAATAATTAAACTTATTCGGGAAAAAGAAAGAAAATAGTTAAACTTATGTAATAAAACAATAACATTTCAATAATATTAAAGAAATACCTTGTTGTTTAGAAAAAAAAAATGAAAAAAATATTTATACATTTGGATTTAGGGTTTAGTTTTAGGGGATAGTAATCTCGGTAAGACATCGGGAACCTATATATCTATATGTATGCTAAGACACAAACAGATCAGAGTTTGGAGTTTAAGATGTAGGATAATTTAGTGTTTTACTGATTAATAAATATATTTTTTGTAGAGTTTTCTTTTTTATTGCAATATTTCTGACAAAAACTGAAAAAAAATCATTTTATGAGATTTGCCTTTCAACTATAGCTATTCTACTGAAATGTCATTTACATTTACAAGAAAAAAAGGATATATTAATTTTCTGTGATATTATTTATAAGATTTAAAATTTGTAAAAGTTTTCTAAGTTATTTTATAAACGTATAAATTACTTTATAATAAGTTATAAAGATGTTATAAAAAAGGATTAATCACAAAATATTATTTTTCACAAATTCATCATTTTCAAAAACTTTTTCCAAAAATCTCAAAAATAAAAACCAATTTACATCAGTTGTCAAACAATCAAAACAATATTATAAATATAAATATATGTTTTAAATTTATGACAGATTTGTTGTCAAATACATTCAATAATAAAAGTTTAACTTGAAATATCTGATTTAAAAAGCGCGTTCAAATATTTTACATTTTTTAACATTCAAAACTTAGAGCCAAATATATCATTTCAAACAAAAAGTAAAAAAGTTTAATATATCTGAATATTTTCTGATTATAGAAATTTAAATCATTTTTGTAAGAAATGGCTAGATTATTGCAAACAAATACATTAAATTTACATAACTGGAACTTTTTATATCAGTTTACGTTACCAAAATAAATATAAAGATGTTATAAAATCAGAATCAATGGCAAAGAGCCACAAACCAACTTACATCAGTTGCCAAATAACCAAAAAATATTATGAATAAAAATACATCTTTAATTTTATGACAAATTTGTTGTCAAACACATTCAATAAAAAAATTTTAATTTGAAACATATGATTTAAAAAGAAGCGTTCAAATATTTTACGTTTATTGAACATTCAAAATTTAGAGCATATGGAAGGGTCGAGGACTGGAAAGATGCAAACATATGGATGATTCTTTATCTTGGTATTCAAATAGATCGAAACCAATGGCTCATATCCACGTGGATGTCTAGTAATGTGACTTATTTTAATGCAACAGATGGCTAGAACCTGAAACGTGTTGGCGTTCAAAATCCTTTTCTTACCACTTGACCACAAGGTCCCATACATATATATAGTATATTCCTTCTTAATAATTTTTGTGTGTTTATACTTTAGTTGTAATCGTGGATTTATTCGTCACATGAATTCATTTTTTGGATTTTAATATAAAACAATTTATACGAAAAAAATTGATCTACAAACCTATTAAACTATATATATATATATAATATATATGTTTGTGTTATGGACGGAATGTTAAAAAAATGAGGATTTATTTTAATGGACAAAAATCTTAATCGGCTACATATGATTGTTGATAAAAAATCCAATTAAATATTACAAAATATCATACTTATACTTTTAAAAAGTAATCAAATAATCAAAATAAATAAAAATAGAAATTTGTTTATTTAAAAAATATCTACCAAATGATTCACATTTAATTTTGAAATATATATTATAGCATGCCAAAAACATAAAAATTATATTAAATTAAATTTTATAACTTTTTTCCACGAATTCGCGATCACAACCACCTAGTTTATAATTGAAATCGCAACAATAATTGAAATCATTATATATTAGTTGTCTAGATTCTATGTTTTGAATTACCGAATAAATGATACCCTTTGGATTTATTTGATATCTTATTTGTGCTAAGGTAATTTTTAATATCACAATGTCTATGAAAATATATGTTCTTGCATAACAGTTTAACTTGTGTAAAAAAACAATACCATTTCAATAGTATTAAATAAATACCTTTTTGTTCAGAAATAAAAATGAAAATAAATATATTTATACATTTGAGTCTGCCGAGAGAACTATCACCCATGCGTTGAACGCGAACTTGGGAGTGTCACGACTGAACCATATACCCTTTGCTCAAGACACTTTAGGCTTGATCATCGATCTTATCTCTCCCAAGTATGTTTGGTAACAAAATTTGGCTTATAAACCTCTTGCTTCATGCGCAATAAGACCACGTCTTATTGCGCATCCCCTTATTGCGCATCCCCCTAGGCTACACTCTCGTCTCTCTATAGGAATGGAGGATGGCGAATCCATGCCCCCAGGTCCGGCACTCAGCTCCAACTACTCATGTACCACCACTATCTCTTTCACTGAAAATGAAGATTGCTATGAATGGGAGATAAATGGACGGGTCTCAAACAACATTCAAGACAGGAGAAGTTTATTCTTACTTGAGAGGAGTAATAGCTGAGGTCAACTGGTCTACAACCGTTTGGTCACAATACGGTATCCCTCGACATAACTTCCTTCTATGGCTTGTAGTGCTGGATCGATGTCCAACTAGGATAGACTCATCTCTTGGGGATTGACTGTCCCTCCTCTTTGCCTTCTCTGCAACTCCGCACCAGAATCACGAGACCATCTCTTCCATATCTGCAATTATAGCTTTGATTGTGGTCATTGGCGGCAGGAAAGCTGTGTATCACTCCGCTCAGAACTGGGATTCAACACTATACAAGATGTGCTCTCTTCCTCATCAGAAGGCCCAACGACCGCGAAGACTCCTCACCCTTCTAGTCTGGCAGTCAGTGATCTACTGGACTTGGAGCGAGAGAAACGCCAGGCTTCACACTTTTTTTCAAAACCATTGATGTGATCTTCTCTGTTATTATTGGAGTATGATTCCTAGTTATCTTAGGAATTATAGGAATAGATTTAGATAGACTCTAATATGATTTTCCTATTCTAGATAAGTTATTTTATGATTTCCTATTGTTGCTTTACTTAACTTGGTATATAAACCAAGCTTCTAATCAATAAAAACAAAATTTCTTTGATCCCAAACTAGAATTTGTCATGGTATCAGAGCAAGAACAAATATAAACACATCAAAAATATTCTTAATCTCGTATTGTCTTGCAAATCGCAGACCATTCACGAATATTTTCAAAAAACTTTTTATTCAGAAACTTGAATAAGAAGCTCTCCATTCATATTAAATCGTGTTTTGCAAAATCGCAAAAACACAAATCTTCCTTATTAACTCATCGTTTCAGAATTTGAAACAACGAGCAATCAAACCTTCGGCGTTCAACAAATGGCGATCACCGCAGGCGACATCAATACAAACAATCACTCCTTATGATCTTTCATCTAATGATAATCCCAGGAGCTGTTATATCTCAACCACTCCTTAATGGATTGAATTACGATGAATGGGCATCAACTTCCGTATGGCTCTTAGCTCACGGAAGAAGTTTGGTTTCCTTGACGGCAGTCTACCAAAACCGGCAGCCGATTAAACCTACTTAGAAGATTGGATAGCAAACATCATCTGATTGTAGGGTGGATAAAACAAACGATTGAACCAAAAATTCGATCATCTATCTCTACCCGTGAAATCGCTAAAGATTTATGGGATATCATCAAAAAACGTTACTCTATCAAAAGTGGAGCACGTCTTCAGCAACTACGAAACTCTCTTGCAAATTGCAAACAGAATGGTACTTCGATAGATGAATACTTTGGTCGTCTAACGAAAATCTGGGATGGAATTGCAGATTGCATGAGTTCCAAACAATGTAGTTGTGGCAAGTGCGAATGTGATCTAAATCGGCCAGAGACAAGAAATAGAAACTCTACGGTTCATGACTTTCTCTCAGGACTCGATGATGCTACACACGGCATCATACGATCACAGATATGCGCCATAACTCCTCTTCCAGACCTTGATAGTGTCTACCAGACGGTTGTCACAGAACGAGATAATTCGTTCCAGCATCACAACGGATACACCAGTTATGGGCTTCTCATCTCAGGCTCGTTCATCACCTAAACCGAACATACGAGACCAGGGAACAAAGATCCTTCCGACAATGCACGGCGTGTGGTCGACAGGACATGAAGCCTCAGGGTGGTTTACTATTATCGGGTTTCCTGAATGGTGGGAAGACAGACCAAAGAACAGAGGTCCTAATCACAGTGCACAACATAAATCATCAACCAAAAGCAAATACAGCTACAGTCGCTAAAACAGGGACGTCAAAGGTTCAAGCGAAATAACCATCACCGATGCTGATCGATGGGACTCACTGGTATTACTGACGAGCAATGGAGTATTGTTCACAAGTTAATCAATAAAGGAAAAGCTCAAAACGAGCATCTAAAGGGTAAGAAAGATGAGTGTGTTTGGATCATGGATACCGGTGCAACACACCATATGACAGGTTGCATCGGTATAATGACAAACACTCGTGATATCACACCCCATACCGGTTCTGTTGCCCGCAGGCTCAGAAGCAATGGCTTCTAAGCAAGGAACAGTTCAACTAACAAGCACATTACACATTCACAATGTGTATTATGTAGCTGGATTTCATATTAATCTCATCTCCTCGGTCAACTGTCACAGATAATTCTTTGTTGGACAAGTAACTGATAAACTTTGATATTGCAGGACCGTACCTCGAGGATGCTGATTGGTGCGGGTGAAAGAGAGGGAGAGGGATTGTACCGTTTTCGAGGGATCGAAACCTTGACGTCACTGCAGACTACTGTAGAAGATTCAGTTTTATGGCATCGTCGTCTTGGCCATCCGTCTACTCGTATCACGGAATAGTTTCTACTTCAGAAAATTTAAATCTGATCAAGAGTTGTGATATTTGTTTTCGAGCTAAACAAACTCGTCAAAGTTTTCCAGATAGCAATAATAATGCAAAAGAGATTTTTGATTAATTCATTGTGATCTTTGGGGTATGTATCGAACAACAACATTCTGCGGTTCTCGTTACTTCCTCACCATCGTTGATGATTTTTCCCGAGCCTATGGTTATAATTTTACGGACAAGACCTTTGTGGCTCAACAGCTTAAAGATTTCATGGCTTTGATCGAAAGACAGTTTGGTAAGAAGATCAAAACATTGCGGAGCGATAAAGGGACCGAGTTTACCTGTCTCACAAATTCCTTAGAGAACAAGGAATTATCCATGAAACCTCGTGTGTACATACTCCGCAGCAGAATGGACGTGCTGAACGAAAACACAGGCATATACTTAATGTCGCACGAGCTTTGAGATTTCAGGCAAGCTTACCGATTGGTCTATGGGAGGAATGTGTTCTAACAGCGGCACACCTAATCAATCGAACACCATCATCACTTCTTAAAGATAAGACTCCGTTTGAGCTTCTTCATGGTCAACCTCCTACGATCTCTCACTCCGTGTTCTTGGTTGTTTAGCCTATGCTCACAACAAGAATACCAAAGGCGATAAGTTCACACCACGTAGTCGACGATGTATTCTTATTGGTATCCTTGGGTACTAGGGATGGAAGCTGTTTGATCTTGAACAAGAAAACTGTTTCATCTCTAGAGATGTCACTTCCAGGAAGATGTATTTCCTTATGATGACAAAGCATCAACGACTCCAACGGAGACTACTTCTCCGCATATAATAACCGCATCAGATACTGACGAGGTGATCGTCTCACTACCTATTCAGGAAAATACCCCAACGCTTTAGAAAATCAGACCGAAGAGGTCGACATTACAGAAACAGAGGATAAGAAAAACAGAGGATATAGGAACAGAGGTTATAGAAAACACAGAGAAACAGAGCTCTTGGTCGTGGTCATAGGACACGCATTCCTTCAACTCGATATCACGATTTCGTGATCAAACGGTTACTACAATCCCTACTCTCACTCCCTCTCTGCCATCATCTACACCTCAGCTATCCTCAGGTTCGTTGTTTCCTCTATCTAACTATTTATCATATGATCGTATTACTCCTAAACATTGCAGCTATCTCATGGCACTGGCAAGCAATATTGAACCTAGAAGTTTCAAAGAAGCAATGAAACATAAGGTTTGGAGAGACTCTATGAAATCCGAAATGGATGCTCTTGAAAACAACATACGTGGGATCTTCAGGAGTTACCACAAGATAAAAAGGCTCTAGGAACCAAATGGGTTCATACAATCAAACTTCGAGCGGATGGAACAATCGAAAGACACAAGTCTCGGCTGGTAGTCTTAGGCAACAATCAAAAAGAAGGCTTAGACTATACAGAAACGTTTTCCCCGGTGGCGAAGATGATAACAGTTCGTTTGTTTCGGATCTTGCCGCAAAGAATAATCATGCGATCCATCAAATGGATGTTCACAATGCGTTTCTCCATGGCGATCTCAGGAAGAAGTTTATATCAAGGTTCCTCTAGGTTTCTCAAATCCTAATGACACGCGTGTGTGTAGATTGCGAAAATCACTCTACGGTCTCAATAAGCTCCGAGATGTTGGTTCGCAAAACTTGCAGATGCTCTAGTAAAGTATGGGTTTTCTCAGACCCACTCTGACATTCCTTGTTCATCTATACGAAGGACAAAATTTCTCTCATGATTTTGGGTGTATGTGGATGATCTTATTATCTCCGGCAATTCCAGTTCTGAAGTCGATTCATTTAAAGCATACCTATCCACGTGCTTCCATATGAAGGATCTAGGTATACTCAAATACTTTTCTTGGCTTGAAGTAGCCCGGGAGTCCCCAAGGTATCTATCTTTGCCAGCGGAAATATATACTAGAAATAATAACAGAGTGTGGTTGCTCGGATGTAGACCAGCTGGGTCACCTATGGATCAAATCATAAACTAGGGTCATCTCAAAGTGATTTTCTTACGGATCCAGAGCGTTATAGACGTCTTACTGGTCGCCTTATATATCTACTTGCGACCCGTCCTGATCTCGCTTACTCCGTACATATCTTATCACAATTTATGCAACAACCAAGAGAAGAACATTGGTCTGCTGCTTTGAAAAACTGTTCGCTATCTAAAAGGGACTGTTGGACAAGGTATTCTACTCAGGGCCAATGCTACGTTTTCCATACGGCTGGTGTGATGCAGACTGGGGAGCATGCCCTACTTCTCATCGGTCTCTAACCGGCTGGATAATTAGTTTGGGACTTCTCCCATTGCTTGAAGACTACAAAACAAGATGCTGTTTCTTTATCATCAACAGAAGCAGAGTTCCGTGCGATTGATGAAAGCAATAACACAGGAACTGATCTGGTTGAAGGAGCTTCTCCGAGAAATGGTGTCTCGCATCAGGAGCCAATGACGGTCTGTTGTGATAATAAATCAGCTTACACATAAGTGCCAATCCAGTACTACATAAGAAGACGAAGCATATGGGAATCATTTGTCAATTTGTTCGAGATGAGATAATCAAAGGAGTTATCAAAACAATTCATGTGTCAACATACGATCAGCTTGCAGACATCTTTACCAAAGCTTTGGGACGCAGGGAGTTTGATTCATTCTTCTCAAGTTAGGCATTAATAATATTCATGCTCCAACTTGAGGGAGGGTATTGGAGTATGATTCCTAGTTATCTAGGAATTATACGGAATAGATTTAGATAGACTCTAATATGATTTTCCTATTCTAGATAAGTTATTTTATATTTCCTATGTGCTTTACTTAACTTGGTATATAAAACCAAGCTTCTAATCAATAAAACATAACTTTCTTTGATCCCAAACTAGAATTTGTCAGTTATTGATCCCCCAAATCAGAAACAGAGTCCAGAGCTTCAGAGAATCAAAACCCTGCCCTATCGTCTGCGATGCTGCAAGGATGGATCTAACATGCAGACCAACTTCTCTATCATCGACAAACTCCCTCCTCATGCCTCTCTCCCACGACTCTTCACCTATTCCGCCATCGTTAAACTACCTTGGGCTATGACTACTTGGGCTTCAGAATTGGGTTCTTATAATATGTGTGTCTCTAGTATTGAGCTACGCCCTGAACTTAAGCATTGTGCTTGTAAACTTTTATTCCTTTTGCATTTTAATATAAAAAAGCCTCAGTTACAAAAAAAATAAAATAAAAATAAGACCACGTCTTCTTCATTGTATTATTGTCTTGAATACAAGAGCAAGCTCATCTTTGTCCTGTTGTAAATCGTGGTTCGATGTCTCCGTCTTCGATGTACAGCTAAAGCTTGTTCAATCGTGGTTGGGAGACTGTTAAAAGAAAGAAGCTAAAGTCAGGTTTATACAAAATTCGTTTATACACCATTCTAAGACTAAATTATAAAAAACAAAACAGTTTTGAACTATTCATAAAAATGTCAAGTTTTTTTCAAGATGATTAATCTGTGTTAGTGAAAAATGAATTGTGATCAAATGGTTAGCTACTCGGTAGTATTTTATCCGTTGACGACAATTTGTAGGCACGTCCGTGGAAAGTAAGTGAGTAGTGGCGAACCTTAAGCACGAAAATACTATTGTATCAATTTATTTTCATTTTAAATCCAGCAAAATTTTAGATATTAGAAAAAGAGATGTATTTTTCGTCTTTGTTTTTGACTAGTAATTTCACGTGTCATCATAGATTTTCAACTTAATTTGTCTAAAAAAATTAATATATATCTACGAAAAATTAACTCTTTTCACAAATATATTTCATGATTTTATTATGTTCATATAGATTAACAAATGGTAGGAAATTAGGAAAGAAATACTGGATATACTGATTCATTTAAGAAAGTCAGGGTTGATTCAGGAATCTAACCTAAAGTTTGGGGTCATTTCGAGCTGTAAATAAGTTACTTGGGCAATCAAGTTACAAGAAAAAAAAGAGTTACTTGTTTACCAAAAAAAAAAAAAGTTAATGGGCAATATCCACTAAAAAATCTCATTTTCTAAATTAATTTTGAATTTATAAAAGGAAGACAGTGGTGCAGGAGAAGACTTTCAAACATGCTCGCGCGAACTCTATTCTCAAGTCAACCATAAAAAAAAACCTTTTCTAATAATACCCTCTCCGGCCACGAATAAGACGAAAGGAGGTTAAATGGCGAAGAAGCTCAAAGTCAACGAACTCCGTGCAAAGCTCGCCGAGCGTGGACTTGTACCACGGACTCAAACCCGTTCTGGGGAGAGGCTTGAGAGGGCTATCGCACAAGACGCAAAGAGGTAAAATCGAAGAGCAGGAGGAAAAGAACAGAGACTCTTCGGATAGTACTCATGACTCGAACAAGTTTGATTGCAATCGGCGAAGTAGTTTCGTGCGATGAATGTGAAGGAGTTGCGGAAGGAAGCGTAGTAAGAGAGGCCTAGCTAAAACGGGTACCAAGAAGGAAGTTCTCGGGAGGCTCTGCAATGATGAAGCTCAAGATGACAAGAAGGTCTCCAAGAAGAGAAATCAACAAAGAAGGGAGCAGCGGTATTGGATCAATGGATCCTGATCACGTAAAGAGCGAGTACCATGTTCTACAAAGGGTAAGTTTTTTTTTTCTTTCATTCTTATTGTGTTCATGAATGGGCCCATTGACTTGAGTTTTTCTTTTGTTGAATTTGTTAGGGTGATGATGTTTATGATGCCATGTTGAACCAGACAAATGTCAGGGATAATAATAACAAATTCTTTGTCCTACAAGTGCTAGGTCAGTTCCTCTTGGCCAGATTATGATTAGTAAGATGACGCCCTGTTTTATCTCTTTCTATATCATGAATCTTTCTGTGGGCAGAGTCTGATAACAAGAAAAACATATTGGTCCACTTCAGATGGGGAAGAGTTGGTGTGATGAAAGGACAGAGTAAACTAGATGGACCTTATGACTCATGTGATCCTGCAATAGAAATATTCAGCAACAAGTTTCTATGACAAGACAAGGAATCATTGGTCTGACAGAAAGGAGTTTTTCCTTCATCCCAAGTCCTATGCATGGCTTGAAGTGGACTATGGCAAGAAGAAAAATGATTCAGTTGTGAGTTTTTTTTTGGAATCCTGGACTGATGCCTCTATATTTAGACTACTTTTTTTATTTATTGCAACTTTAAAGATCATTTCTTTTAGCAAGATTTCTCATGTTGAAATACACTTTCTCTAAGCTTGCAATTGTTTTTTTTTCTCTCAGGTAAATGATATTCCCAAATCATCTTCTAAAGTTACACGTGATGAATCAAAACTAGATCCCCAGGTTGCCAAGTTCATATCTCTTATATGCAGTGTAAGCATGATGGCACAGCAATGATGGAACGTTGGTCTCTTTCTTACTTCATTAAGTGAGGGCATCCATAGGCAGGTTGTTGTTGTGCTTCTCATATATTTTGATATTTGAACTTTGAAGGATACAACGCTAAAGAATTACCACTTGGAAGCTAAGCAAGTCCACAATATCAAAGGTAACAAATTATAAATGGTTTGTTTGGTCTCATTATATTTTGTTGTGATATCTGATACTAACTCCTTTGGATCTCGTTAGGGTTATGAAGTGTTGCAGAGAATATCGGAGATGATTGAGCGGTATGATAGAGCAAGGCTTGAGGAACTGATGTGGGTATGTATCTCGTTAATTGCTAGACCAAGTGTCTCGTTTAGTCTAACTTTGTAGTATATTGGTGCAGAGAGTTCTATACTGTGATACCCCATGTTTGGTTTCAAGAAAATGTGTAAGTTCATATGCCTTTACATCTGTGCTAAAAATTGAATAAACATTCACTAAAATTCCGAATTGCGAGTTGTTGTTGTAACAGGTCAATTTGTATAGACACTCCCCAAAAGTTAAACAGAATAGAAATGGTAATTTCTTTCTGTTTCTACTTGACTAGTTTTGGCCTTCAGAAAATTCATAGTATGGTGCTACAGTTATGTGTAAGTTTTAACACATCAATATATATGTAAGGTTTGAAGCATAGGTGTGAAATCGAATTCGCGACGAAGTTGTTTGTCCATCGATCAGGGATTGCAAGTAAGTGAAGTCAGTGTTGTGTTTGTGGGGTTAAGGCATCAACTAACTTTTTTATATAGTTCTATAATGTTATGGCATTATTTTTTTGGCAATGGCTGTAGGATGATCCTTTATATTATCACTACCAGCAACTTAAACTGTGAATTGACACCAGTAGGAGCTGATTCAGAGGTTTCTATGGTATATTTTTTGGTTTTGCTAAATAGAGTTCTAAAACATGTCTGTATCGTTTATATCTTTTGCTGTCTTCTCCTTATCCCTAATTAAACTAGGTTGCCAAATACATGGAGAACACTCATGCAAAAGCGGATTCCGGATACACAGTTGAAATGATTCAACTGTTTAGAGCTCGAGAGCTGTTGAAGCTGATAGATTCCACCAGTATATGTTTTGTGTTTCAAGCTGTCCTTAAGACTACTTACCATTCTCAATTATTCTGATTGCTCATTTTGGCTCTATGAAACTTTTAAAACTTTCTTTGGTAGTTTTCGAGTTCGAAGAACAGGATGCTACGTGGCATGGATCACGTCTTACTAACTGGGTGGTATTTTATCTCAAGGTAACAGAGTTCTCGGTTATTATCATTATTTTTTTGGTCTCTTTGCATAGTATAAAGAGAAGTACTATGAGACAACCAAACAGGTCTTCGGATAGCTCCCGTGAAGCGCCTGTAACTGGTTACAGGTTCGGAAAGGGGTTTACTTTGCCGATATGTTCTCCAAAGTGTGAACTACTGCTATGCTAACAGTGGTTCCAATGACGGCGTTCTGCTCCTCTGCGAGGTAATACTCTCTTTTTCTTTGAATTGAACATAAGCTGTCTTTTTATGTTTTCTTAATGTTACTACTCTTAGGTTGCTTTGGGAGACGTGAATGAGCTATATATCCGGATTATGAGGCGGATAATTTGCCCACGGGAAGCGAGGAACAGGTAGATAATCTCATTCATATTCCACACTAGTTCTTTATGAATAATGGGTTTTCTACTATGTGAACCTTGATTCCTAACTTGTAAGTGATGGTTGCAGCACAAAAGGTGTGGGGAAAACAGCACCAAACGGTCAGAGGCTAAGACACTAGAAGAGGGTGTTGTTGTCCCACTTGGCAAACCAGAGGATTCATTCAAGCACCATGGTTTATTTTAGCACATTTAACAAAACCAGTGTCCACAAAAAAAGTCAAATTTATAATTGTTTTTTTTTTTTGGCAGGGGATGTTATTGTACAACGAATATATTGTCTACAACACGGAACAAATCAAGATGCGTTATGTGATCCAAGTCAATTCAACTACAAGTAATGATCCAAACCAACCACTTCATTTCAACAATGTGGTGCTTAATCGACTTGTTTTTGTATTGTGCGCTTTCATTTCGCCTGAATTCGGATTTTACTTCTTAAATACTTCATTCGTTTCAAAATAATGATTTTTGTAGTTTTTACATTATTAAAAAATATATTAAATTTTATATATAAGTATATTATTTTTTATGATTAACTATTTTCCGCAAATTTTAACTAATAAAAATTTAAAAATTAAACACAATTTACTATTATTACCTGATTAAATTAGTAATAATATATTCTACTTCACGATAAAATTATTACTCAGTTTTGAAATGATTTATTTTTAGAAAAAAAAAATAGTATTTCAGAAGATATATTTTCTATATTTTCAATGCATTTTATTTAATCTTTTTGTAAATTTAGAATTAAACTTTATAACACCCATCCCTTAATTGGTTACTTCAACCAGTATTATGACAAAGCTTATAACTCTTAGCCAATGTTCTAGAATCAGTTTAGGTGGCATCAAGTGTTCGATTGACGAAAATAAGTCCTAAAATGAAACAATTTTTCTAACACCATTTTTTAAAAAGTCGGACTAGACAGATATTTCCCTATAAAGTGCCTATTTACCATCTGGTTGGATCTAACGAGGCCAACATGTCGTTTATGAGTTTTGGGGCCCACTAGATGGGGTTTCGCTGCATCACCTCTAGGCTCTAGAGACTGAATTGATAAAACATACCAATTACCAAATGTAATGAACTAATGACTATACAAAAAATAAAATGCAAGAGCATTCATTCATAACTCTCCAAGAACATTAGTAGAATATGGATACAAAAAGCTCAAAGAATATAAGTTCATCTGCACCAAAAATAAGATTTAGTAAACGGTTTATCTTTTTGAAATAAAATTCCTTTAAATTATTATTTTCCTTCAAACTGTACTCATCTTTCTTCTTGGTTAACTTAGCATTGTATAAATAGTATGTAGTACACCCAAGTTATATGACAAATTATAATTATCTGGAAAAATCGAAAAACCTCATTTTCATAAACCAATCAGACCGTCAATAACCAATCAGACCGTCATTTGATTACGACTAAACCAATCCGACAGTCTAATAGATCAAATCGGACCCGCAATTGATTAAGTAATATAAAGAGGGAGAAACCCTACGAATCTGCCTCTCAATCTCACTGGAGTCGTCGACTAAAACAGCCATGGGAGGCTTGAAGAGGAAACCATCGTCGAGTGCCAAAGCCCTAGCTAAGTCAAAGAAGAAGAAAGGTCCTCACTTGCCCAATCAATACTCAAGGTCATGCTAACCAGAAGCGTCCTTTGAACTCCGACGAAGAAGACGACGACGATGTGATCGGTTCGATGATGAACACGGCGGCGATTTGTACGAGTACGAAGAAGGTGTCCCTGAAGAGGAATCCAGGAAGAACAACCGTACGACCGCCATGATAACTACGACTACGAGCTTCCCGACGATTTCGGGTTCGTTTCTTCTTATGAATTGAAATATTTTGGTTTTACTTCAATTTATTACAATAGAGAAGATGTCTTGGTCTTATTCAGCTATGGATTGTGTTTCTTGTCGCCGTCACTGTATGAATTGCATTTTTTTTTGTTTTTGATTTAGGTTTTGGGTTTTTTTTTTTTGTATTCGAGATTGAGATTACTACTTTAGATCTGGCTGTTGTTGCCTGACTGGTTTAATTGTCTTTTATCATCACTGAAGGATGAAAACGTGGGTCAGAAGAAGATGATGACGATGGTGGGAACAGTGACAATGATTATGATGAAGCAGAGGCGATGACGATGATGATGATGATAGACACACCACGAATGGTTGCAGTCTCTCACGGGAATGCAAGTGCAGCCTTTGAACGGGGTATTTGATAGTAAAGGTTTTGGTTATATCTTGTGCTTCATTGCTTTTTGTAAGCTTTGTATGTAACCCAGCTCTTTACTTTTTATTTTTCAGGGTGAGAGTAAGAGCAACGTTGCTCTTTACTGAAGCATACCCAGAGGGTGAATTCAATCCACCCGCGATGTTCTTGAGGGTAAGAACGTCCTCACTGAGGAAGACTTTCTGGCCCCTCTGAAGGAACACCTGGATATCAAAAAACAAGCAAGCAGATTGCCCGTATGCGGAAGGATACTAAGCATGTTGTTTCATGCTCCTCTTCCAAAGCCCCAACGAGAAAGGCTGGAGCGTAAAGCTGTGATAGGACTAGTCGATGAGGAGTTTAGCAAGTGGGGCATCTCGTCAAGAAGAATAGGGAGGCACCAACTGTTTACTTTAACCAAGATGTCGATCTTGGTTACTCTACTGTTGGCGCAATAGCATCAGAGTTCAACCCAGGACTGAGTTTGAGAAGAAGATGTGCTTCTGTGTACTCAATGATAGTGAGGTCTCGGAGGCTCACAGAAACGACGGCGCTCGTCTTCTTGAATTGAACGAGGCAAGTTTTGTGACATCGTATAACTTGATCTGAGATTGAACATGGTTTATGGTTTATGGTGAACTTATTATGAAACTGTTTGGTTGTGGTGCAGGTCTCTATGGAAGACCACATAAAGGACCATAACCACTTGCCAAGATGCGGAGCCTGCTCTTCCGTCATGAGTTATTCAAAGCAAACGAATCAAGAAGATTAAGTCAAAGACTTACCATCGCCGTCAAAAACAAAGGACCTGAAGAACTCGTCACTGGGAGCATTAATGGACCCGGAAAATGGCCAAAGAAGAGGCTATGAGACAAGAGGCTAAACGAGTAGAGGTGAGTCTGAAACTTTCTCTTCACTGCACATGCAAGAAGTAAAAAATATATCTTATTTGCGTTAAATTATGTGCTTTTTCAGGAACGTATGACGTTAAAGCACAGAAACACAGGAAAGTGGGCGAAGCGCATGATAAGCCGTGGACTGAATGTGAAATACGATGGACCTAAGGCAGCTATAGCCGAACAACTTCAAATGAATGCTAATTTGTCCAGAAAGATGAACTCCATGAGAGGGATGGAAGTAGCAGTGATGAGAGCGACGAGAGGAAGAGTTGAACGATGGTGCAGATGAGGACACTCTTCTAGATTGATAGCAAAAGCGAAGGAGAAGACGTTGAAAGCTTTGGAAGATGATGAAGTGCCCAATGCTGGTCTTATGTCATTACCTTTCATGGTAATATTTGCTTTTTGCTTTCTCATAACAATTTTGATTTTCTTCATTCATGTTTATTTGTCTTAAGCTTTTCCTTTTTTTTTGGTTTTGGGTTAGGCCGTGCTATGAAAAAAGAAAACGAGGAGGAAGCTAATGAAGAAGCTAAACGTGCACTGGAGGAGTATGAAGAATGGGAGAATTCTGGTGGAGAAAACTCTAAAAAAACAGTGAATGTTAGTGGTAGAAGGTGTTTGGTGCAACAGCAAAGTGGAAGCCCAAAAGAGTCTAGAAGGATTCAGATAACTTTTATGACGACAGTGATAGTGACAATGATATGGCTGGCATAGAAGATAATAACATAGAGCCGTAAGAGATAATGCCTCACCTGATAGAAACACCATTACAGAAACTGAGGTATCTTATTTTTTCATAATGGTTCTTTCTTCTCTTCCTTTGAAATCTATGTTACAAACAATTTATTCTTTTTATTGTGATTTGTCTACAGAAGTTTGACGATGATGTGTTGCTGGAAATCCAGCATCTAAGACAACATTCGATGTTGCCATGTTTGCATCAGGCTCCTGAGAAGAAGGTTTAATTTTGAGTTTTTTACATCAGACTTTGGTTTTTTTTTTTGGTGTTATTCTTTTGTTCAACTCCTTTTGGGGTGTGTTATGCAGATGGCAGGCTCCAAAAACACAGAATCCAAAAAGGCATCAAGGAAGACGCGTGCACCCATGCCCACAGGCTCAAGATAAAAAGGTTTTCTTTCTGCAAGTCTCAGTTGAACTATACGGTTTTTTTCATCTTCTCTTCCAACTTGTAGTAGCTTTTGGTGGTTTTAGTTCCTTACCTTTGTGTACTTCTGTATAAAATCTTGGAAAGGGATGGAGAGATGAAAAAGTGGAGGATTCAGAAAGTGAAGCAGAGCAAATGGTGGACGGAGTTTTGACATCTACCATCTCGAAGGAAACCTTTGAGGTTCCTTCTCAAGCAGAGCTTATAAACCGTGCATTTGCTGGTGATGATGTTTTGGATGAATTTGAGAAGGATAAGGAAGAGGTTCTAAATCAGGAAGTTCCTAAACCCGAAAAACCGGTTCTAGTTCCTGGTTGGGAGATTGGACGAATATCCAAAAAAAGAGAGGTATATCTAAACAAATGGTTCAAAAACACGAAGCGCTGAAAAGAAAGAGTGGAGCAAGGTCTCAAAACAAGGAAAGACGCTCGTCTGAAACATGTTATCATATCAGAGAAAGTCGATAAAAAGGTCAGTAGTTTCCCTCACTCTAGCTTTAGTTTCTTGATAAAACCATTCAATCTCTGATGCTCATGTCATCCTCTATTTTTTGACAGGCTGAGAAACTTCATACAACGACTCTACCATTCCCTTTTACATCAAAGGAAGTTTTTCGAGCATAGTATGCGTATGCTATAGGTCCCGAGTTTAATCCCTCGACCATTGTGTGGGGAACTAACCGACAGAGGTTATTAGTGTTGATTACTTTGTCAAATTTCACTAACACCCATGTTGCATATTGTTGTGTTACGTGTGGCGATTTGACCATTTGGGGTGTGTAGGTTGTGAAGAAGACGGGGGTCATTATTAAGCCGGTCAAGTTCGAGGAAGTGAATCCCAAACGATGAAGTAGATTGAACACCCTCGAAAAACCATCAGAAACAAAGACCCAAAAAAGAAGACTAGTAGAACGCCAGGGCAAAGTCAAGTCCAAGTAAACGACGAAAGCTAAAAGATTTTGATTTTATGGTAACGATTTTGCCTTTGTGACTTGTTTTATTTATAAAATATAGACACTGTTGTTTATTTCAGAGCTCTTCAAAACTCTTGTTCATCTCCTTCTTCCACACTCTTATACTGGTTTCTCCATTTTCTCCATCTGTAAGGTTTTAGCTAATCGCAGAAAATGACAGTTATTGAGACCTGATTGAGTTGTAACTTAACTAAAGAAGACGATATTACCTGATATTATGTGAATATTAAACCTCGATGCTACATACAAATGGAGGACATCCCAAAAATTTATAATATAAAATTATCTATGCGGAGATAATTGTTGTAGAAAAGAAGGAGACTTTATTTGGATTAACCTATAGCTATTTTGACTTTAATGTCTTTATTGTAGAAAATCTTTGACCTCTTGTACTGTCTGTACTTTTTACTTTGTCATGTAAAAAATTTGGTATGTATTTTTCTACTCCCCTACATTTAAAAGAAAACAAAATTTCTTTATATGAAGGAAAAAAATGGAAATGTTATATTAGAAACTGGATTTGTTGCACTATATAAAACTGGATTTGTTGCACTCACAGTTTTTAACAGTCTCTCTAATAAATAGACGATTTGTTACCCTTGAACATAGATTATCCCATTTTAACACTCATTCAACAGACGCATATAATGCAAGAGTAAACTGGTCTCCTACGTTCATAAAGTTTCATTTATTTCACGTAAAGATCAACACGGTTTGATAGTCCTTTTCTACAGTCTGTAATGTAAGACATATGTACACAAGCATTCTGATATTCAAAATCACCTCCCACCAGAGACTATAGAATCAACCATGGAAGATCCACATGTAAACATGTCTAGCTCACCAATTCCATGGTGGATTCCCAGCCCACGAAATTCCAATGGTGACAAATCTGGTAGCACGTCATCTCCGCTTAGATAATTTAACACTTGTCTCATACTTGGTCGAGCTGTGGGGTGGAGTGAGAGCACAACAACCTAGTTTCAAAATCATTTCGACTTCTCTTTGATCACATTCCGTCCCTAGATTCGGATCCTTAGCATCCAAAATGTTTCCGTCACTCCAAAACTCAAAACCAAATCCAAGAGCAACACCCTCTCACCACCCTCGTTCTGAATCTGGATAGGACGTCTACCGCAAGCTACTTCTAGTAGTAGCACCCAAAGGCAAACATATCGGTAGCAGTAGTGGCCCTTCCTGTCCTGACGTGATCGGGGGATAGGTATCCCATGTTCCAGCGACTCGGGTGGTTTGAGGGTCCGAACCATGACTGCACAATCGAGCTAAACCAAAATCCCCGAGTCTCGCGTTGTGGTTCGCGTCTAACAGACGTGCTTGCTTTGACATCGCGGTGAATCACCACTTGTTCCCATTCCTCGTGAGGTAGAATAAGGCGGAGGCCACGCCGTTAATGACTTTAATCCTCTGTTTCCAGTCGAGGGTTACCTCCGGATTATTATACAAATACTTGTCTAAGCTTCCATTGGGCATGTAATCGTAAACTAGAAGAGCTCGTCCTCCTGCGGCAATAACCCATGAGAGGGACTAAGTTTCGATGGCTCATCCGACCGATGCTCAAGACCTCAGACACAAACTCTTTCAACCTTGTCGGATTTGTGGAGACTCTTTTCACAGCAATCTCTTTTGTGTGTCTTAGGCATGACACCTCTGTAAACGCTTCCAACCCACCTGATCCGAGAAGGTCCGTCTCCTTGAACCCTTTGGGCATGGTACAAGTCCTTGTACTTCAATCGGTGCTTCCCAACCTTGTTTCCCAATCTTTGAGTTCCTCCTCGAACTTTCTCCTCCTCTTATGATGAAGCGTACGAGTAAGATGAGCATGGAAATGAATAAGAGGGGAATCAAAAATATGGAAAGAGACTCAATAAGAGGGGGAATCAAACATGGAGATGATGTAGATTCTCTTGGGCTCCCACATCGGAAGTTTTGGAAGTTTTGATAAGGCCAACGGCGGAGCTTTCCCCTTCACCCGGAAACTCATCCGAGAACATAATGTTCAGAACGAACAGAACCTGTCGAAGACGAGAAACCTACGAACATATCTTGCAAAAGAACCGAAGACAGATCTCTGACGATGGAAACAAGTGGTTTCGTAGGTTTAGCCTTTCTGAACGGAGCATTGTTACATCGATCTGATGGGTATGACCATCATAATCGACCCAAACCTGCATCCTTCTGCGACTTATCAAAGTCAGATTATTATACTGACCTGATTCGTTCCAGTACCCAGCATACGAACTATTCACTGACTTCATGCTATTGATATCTATTCCGACGTGGTTATCGTCCATATCATTGAACTCGGTACTCCGGATGGTATCCAGCTCGACAGCAAAGACATGATTTGTGTCATTACCGTTGGTAAGATGTTGAAGGACCCAGGTATTGACTTGCTGTTGCGTCAGGGAGGCTTGCGTTAGGGCAACGACGACGAAAGCCATGCCGTGGCTACTAAGTATCGGGATTTCAGAATGAATAGCGAAGACGAATGTTGTGGAGAAGGAAGAAACGGTGCCGTTTGGAGAATCTTTGAACCGGATTGGTTTCGTATAGAAGGCGTGACCCGTTCTCTGCTCTGTGTAGTTGGTTAGCATCAAGAGACCGTTCGGGGGGTGACTGTGGTGATCCCTTGGAGGGATATGTCAGTCAGTGGAGGAGTGAAGCCATTGTAAGTGAAGTTAAGAACTTGGGAAGATGATTTTGGAGTTGAGAAAGTAGACTAAAGAAGAAGAAGACAATGGTGAGGAGCTTCACGAACATGGCTCCGTAATTGTTTCTTCCAAACAGTTTAGCTTTGGTTAAGGTGTTTTTGAGTTTATGAGAAACCAAGTCAATTATAGGTGGAGAGTGTGTAGAAAAGTCAGTATTTTTTTACGCGTCAAGGGAGAGTCGTCACCATAAGTGTAACTCGATTTAATTCATGGTGGAAAAGTTAGAAGACACGAATGATAGAACAAGATATCAAAACAAGGATATATCTATATTATAAAAACTGAAGTACAAATTAGGTTTGTTTGGAAACATGACTTGCAGTTTAAAAAGATGGTTTGTTTGGAAACATGGATGACAATGTTATAAAGAATTGTTTGGAAACTTGGATAGCAGTATATTGTATTTTCTTTTATTTACACATTTAGTCATTGCATTTATAATAAATTAGGATTTATTTGTATTTCTTTTATTTACGATTCTACCACTACATTTAAAATAATTTAAATTAATAATTATAATTCCAAAATTATCTAAACAAATCGATATTCATATATTGATCATTATTAATATTGTACAAATATTCTAAAAAAAAATTTCTATTTCATTTAATTTAGCCAAACACATTAAAATAAATTTTTATTTGTTTACGGAATCAGTTAGCATAGACATTCGGGTACCCATTTAAGTACGGGTTGTTTCTTTCGGGTAAAGATTTTTGGGTTTGAAATATCTTTTTAGGTACTTCCTTTTGTATTTCTTTTTATTTACGGATTCACCACTGCATTTTAAATTTAATTTAAATTAACTAATTACAATCCAAAACTTATCTAAACAAATCGATATTCATATATTGATTATTATTAATATTGTAAAAATATTACTAAATAAAAAAATTTTCTATTTCATTTATTTAGCCAACACATAAATATATTCTATACATATATTATTTTTTTCGAAATCTGTTAGGCATAGATATTCGGGGAACCCATTTAGGTACGGATCGTTTTCGGTATAGATTTTTTGGTTTTGAAATTAGGCCATAGTTGGATATAAGTGTGAGATTCAAGTTGGATCTCCCGGATCTGTATGAATTTGGTTCTGATATACAGAAAAGTAAAAATATTCAAATAACGAATGTATTTGAAAATGATTTAGATATTTGAACCAAAAATATCATATTATCCGTTCGATCTGGATCTTTGAATACAATTAGTTATATGTAGACATATCTAAAATATATTGCACTAATCATGAAAACAAATATCAATGTATAAATACATAAAAAACTATACCTGCGCGGGGCGCACGGGTCAAGCTCTAGTCTCTATTATTAAAAGAGAAGTACCATTTAAAATTACCCTTAGTTTTCAAACTTAATTACATTTGAATGCCACTGAAGTAATAAATTTATCTACTATTTTTAAGTTTGTCTTTTTCAGTTATATTAATTGTTTTCATATTCAAATATAAACTTAACATCAATAAATTAACTTCTAAAGATGATTACGTAAAAGTAAACTAAGAATTTGAAACTTTACAACATTTAACCGAAAACGTAGGAGGAGACATCACATTAAATACAAACCTATAATCGAATATCTCCTCTTCAATATCATATCTTTTGATTACAACCAGTTCATTTCTTGCAGAGGAAGAAACAATTAATTAAGATTTATAAAAAATCTAAAGATATAACGATCTCACTGGTTTCCCATTATTGCGAACGATATGGAGAAATTTTGGAGGAAACAAATATATTCTTCCATAAAATCACAAGATTATGTCTTCCGCCCCACTTAAAGTATATTCCATTGATTAGGGCTTCACATTTACATTATATATACCTAACCTTGCATAAGTGTTCAATAACCTTTGCAGAATCATAAGTATTATTGACGTTTATTTTTTGCACTCCAATCTGACAAGGAGATCAATTCTGAAAAGCAAAAATAAATGTTGTTCTGCATATTGGTTTTTTTTAAAATTCAGATTAATGTCAATAGAACACAACAAAAACGTGAGATGACTAACCTTTTAATTGTCTAATTACCTTCATATCAGTTTGTCAAAGAGATCCGAAAACTTCAAGTCAACATCCATGTAACTAATTGAACCCTGTTCAGCAACTGGATATAAGAAGAGACGACAAAAAGTTTCAGTTGTTAAAAAGGCCCTGTTTTAACCGTACCTGATCCCTGATCCTATCTTTTATAGATGATTATAGATCGGCCAAATCAAAAGTTCGATCTGCACTTACAGTTTATATATAGAAGAATAAGACTTGATGAAAATACCCAATCAGAGCTAAAACAGCGAAAGTCAAAAACCATGGAAATAGAAAAGTTGAATTAGGGCACAGATATTCACCTTCCACTACCTATTTTGACGGCAGAAAAATGTCTTTCAGATTGAACATCGAAGACAAGCCTCAGATTGAACATCGAAGAAGATAAGAGATTTTTAATTTTTGACGACAGAACTTAAACAAAATAAACATAAAGACAATTTTTTTTGGTTATCTTTCCCGGAAAAAAAACGGTTACCAAATCGGCTTCTTTTTTTTTTACAGCACATGGGTTTTTAAAATAAGGCCCCTTTTAACATAATTGGTTATGGACATTTTTTTATCTTTATCTAAAAACAAAAAAAAATTATTATTATAAAACATCTAAAATATTTACATAAATCAACTGTTTTTATATGTTAAATTATCATATAAGTTTAAAAATCATTGTATTTTCTTTAAATATGTATTAATAATTTACAATCTTATATGCCATACGGAGCCATTATATTAATTTCTTCATATTTTACATCATAACCATTATTTAATATTGTATACAATTCTCTAATTACGTGTATATATTCAATTTGTTTATATGATATCGAATATTCGTCATAAATCAATGTTTAACACCCACAAAAAAGTAATTTACTTAGTGAATATAATATATTAAATATACAAATACATTATTTAGTTAAATAAATAATCAAAAACCGTAAATTCAAACCCGCGCTGGCGCGCGCGGGTCAAGATCTAGTTTTTGTTATTAGACCATCTCCAATGGTTTATTCTATTTTTCCTTTAAAATAGAGTAATTCTATTCTATAATAGAATTGGATGTTAATTTAATGATAGACTCTATTTTAGAGTGAAAATAGAATAATGAACAAAAAATAAAAAAAAATACTATATATATAAAGTAAAAAATAGGTTACACTATTATAGAATAGATAATAGAGTATCATTCGAACATTTTTATTCTAAACTTATTTTATAGAAGAAAATAGAGTGGGGTTGGAGATACCCTTAGGTCTTTAATTTTTTTAGCAATCTGAGTAAAAATAGGGTACAGATCTATTAAAAAAGTGTGCTAGCGAAGAAACTCTTAGTTTCAGAAATGTTAATGTGTTTGGTGTGTGTTCATCTCATGGATTCAACAATTTTGTAGTCATGTTTGTCTTCTGTGGTCCTTACATGTTTACTATCTAAGAATTTCGTATCACCAGACATGTCCATGTTGAATCTGTATCTGCCCCGGATCTAAAACAAACCAACAATCACAAGCAAAACAAAATACTAAGAAGAACAGATATATTTCAGACACAAGACCTAAAATGATAAAACCCGAGTCCACGATCTTCTATTATTAAAAAGAAGTACCAATATAAATTGCCCCCTAGTTTTCAAAGTTATTTACATTTGAATGTCACTGAAGTAAGTAATTTTACCTACTTTTTAGTATTCTTGTCTTTTATAGTTTAATTAATGCATTTTCCTAAAATAAAGTATAACAAATTATGTTTATTTATTTAAAAAATGTTTCCTATAATCTGGGTAAACAATAAATTATACTTAATCAATGTCAAAAATGTAACAGAGATTTTATTATTACGGATGGTTAGTTTTTATTTGGTATATTAACTACGTCTAAAAAACATAAAAGTGTTATAAAAATACATAATATAAATCACAAAATTTAAATAATATATTGAATTATTTAACCGTATAAAATAAAATATAAAAATAGATAACCATTTTATTTTACATTAAAATTTTGATCCATAAAAAATACATTTGCATTAACACACGAGTTATATTTTAAAAATAGGGTTGTAACAGTTGACGGATCAAATAAAATAAAATAAAATTATCATTATAAATCTAAAATGATTATGTTTAGAAATATATTAAATAATTATTTAATATGATATATATATATATATATAAATTTTAAAAAACATATTTTACCATTTATATAAATAGATGATCATGTGCACAAGCTTGATGATATATATGAAAAAAAAGCTTCTATAGACTTTGGAGGCAGCGAAGAACAGATGTCTGGCTGAAATCGGCGAGTCGGGTCAATTTTCGAAAACAATGGGAATGACTCCACATATGCTGCTCTGGATGGCTGTGCTCTGTCAACAGCTTGTTAAGATCAAACTGATTGATGATAATGTAAATGCACGAACTATTAGCAGAAATTGTAACACAAAGTACACAAGAGCATATATCTACAAAATACGGGTATATATATACTAAGATATTGTTAAAATGAAGTTACCAGTCTCTATTTAACAGAACTTTAAACAGATCAAGACACTCCTGACTCACTGCTCTAG